>NC_074679.1:14139445-14304642 GCF_029448725.1 Salvelinus fontinalis | reverse complement strand
GTTGTGTTTCCTAGGGATGGGGGAAAGGTGTGACACCACTCCGGCCCCCAAAAACTGGGCTGCATTCCATACACTTAAAAGACACACCCTCTCCCCTCAGCCTTCAAATTAAGTGGACACATCTGATGACATATCATGACGTCTGACGAGTTTACACTTGCAGGGCAAGGGGTGAGGGAGGAAGGAATTAATTTTAAATGGACCGCCCTTGCCTGGAAATTCATCACTCATTCGAACTGCAGCGATTGTGATTTCAGCCACCGGTATCTTGTGGGTGCTTTATATGCGCTACAGTCAATTATGAGTACATGTCTACTTATATTAACTACAGTACATGTAACATTTCCACACGCATATTATCTAGTAAGAAAACAATACCTTAACACTCAAAAGAGAGTGTTACGTGCATTATCACGTAGCACAGCGTGTACTTTGTTCTTGGGGATTTCAAACATGTGCTCAAATGTCATTGAAATGGCAGCAGCTGTCACGTTCCTGACCTGTTTTCTGTTAGTTTTTGTATGTGTTAGTTGGTCAGGACGTGAGTTTGGGTGGGCAGTCTATGTTTTCTGTTTCTATGTTGGTTAATGGGTACCTAATATGGCTCTCAATTAGAGGCAGGTGTTTTTCATTTCCTCTGATTGAGAATCATATTAAGGTAGGTGTTTTCACACTGTTTGTTGTGGGTGGTTGTCTCCTGTGTCAGTGTTTGTCGCACCATACGGGACTGTTCGGTTTGTTTGTACATCGTTCTTTTTGTGTAGTCTATTTTTCCCTGTTCGTGTGTTCTTCGTGTTTTATGTAAGTTCGTATAGTTCAGGTCTGTCTACACATTCGTTTTGTTATTTTGTTAGTTAATTCAAGTATAGTTCGTTTTCTGTCTTCGTTGTTTTGTCGTGTCTTAAATAAATCATGTCATTTCACAACGCTGCGCCTTGGTTCAATCCATGCTCATCCTCTTCGGATGAAGAGGAGGAGGACTACCGTTACAGCAGCGGTATGAGAACCAGCACATTCTTGAGCATGCAATATGGCTTTCCTTAGTACAAAATCCGGGTCGACCCACTGTGCTGTCAGACTCGGCATGCTCATGGGGCTGTCATCGCTGGTCCAAATGTCAGTCGTGAAGCTAATAGCAGTGATGCCCATAGCAAGTAGCTCATGGATGTGCTTTTCAACAATACTGTGTAACATCTGAAAAATAGCGCCTACTCGCTCAACCAGTCGGTGAAAATCCACGGCAGAGAAGGGTTGATTGTCAAGGCCGATGAATTAAATTATCTTGGCATTAATGGATTTCGCCTTTGAGTTGTCTACCTGAAATTTTCCTAATCTTTCAAATGAATGCTCGACTTGAACTTGTTTAGTTGTTGGAAGTGTGCACTTAGTTTTTTTTCTGCTTTTGTTCTAAGATGTCGCTCCTCAGGAAATAATAGCAGCACAAACGTTGCGTATGGCTTTTTTGTTATCTTCCTTTGAAACTTCAAAATATATCCACAGAGCAGACCTTGTGGTCTAGGTTAGGAATGCTGTGTTGCACGTGTAGCGCTGTATTTTACGTGGCATCATTACGTCATCTACCTACGTTATACAGGTATGCACGTCAGCTTTGACATCGGTTTTGCACATCAGCGTTAAACTATACCTAGAGCCGATGCCGATTTTGCTACCTATGTTCGGATTAGCCGTTGGAAGAAGTGGGAGGGAGAGAGGGAGAGTTGTAAGATATTGTTTTCTTACTCGATAATATGCTTGTGAAAATGTTACTTATATGTATAGTTTGTATATACTCTGTTACAGTTCCTTTGTGGCACTTTTTCTGTTAAATGAAATTGTCAGATAGCTAGCTATTTCTGCAAGTCAATTTGCTTTGGCTAGCAGCTTCTATGTTAGTTTCTGATTGGAATCTATACAGTCATTCTAACTAGCTATTTAGTCATATTTATGTGCTTTATATAGATTTGTTTTATTTAACCTTTATTTAACTAGGCAAGTCAGTAAAGAACAAATTCTTATTTACAATGACGGCCTATGTCACGCCCTGACCTTAGAGAGCCGTTTTATTTCTCTATTTGGTTAGGTCAGGGTGTGATGTGGGGTGGGCATTCTATGTTTTGTTTTCTATGTTTCTTTATTTCTATGTTTTGGCCGTGTATGGTTCTCAATCAGGGACAGCTGTCTATCGTTGTCTCTGATTGGGAATCATACTTAGTTAGCCCTTTTCCCCACCTGTGATAGTGGGTAGTTGACTTTTGTTAGTGGCACTATAGCCCTGCAAGCTTCACGGTTGTTTCTTCGTTTGTTGTTTTGTTGGCGACATTTTAAATAAAAGGAAAACGTACGCTCACCACGCTGCACTTTGGTCCACTTCTTTCGACGGACGTGACAGAACTACCCACCACCAAAGGACCAAGCAGCGTGGCCAGGAGGAGCAGGGATCCTGGGCCCGGGAGAAGAGATAATGGAGGACATCTTGGACATGGGAGGAGGTTATGGCAGGGGACAAGACCCTGCCATGGAAACAGGCTGAAGTAGCGAGGGAGGAGCGACTTCGCTACCAGGAGTCACGGCAACGGAGCAGGCATGAGAGGCAGCCCCCCATTTTTGGGGGGAGGGGGCACACGAGGAGATTGGCTGAGTCAGGTTGGAGACCTGAGCCAACTCCTCGTGCTTACCGTGGGGAGAAGCGTGGTACTGGTCAGGCACCGTGTTATGCGGTGGAGCGCCTTCACAGGGTCCTTTGCTGTTGTTCTGGGATTGATTTGCACTTTTTGCAACAAAGTACGATCATCAATAGGAGACAGAACACATCTCCTTCCTGAGCGGTGTGACGGCTGCGTGGTCCCATGGTGTTTATACTTGCGTACTATTGTCTGTACAGATGAACGTGGTACCTTCAGGCATTTGGAAATTGCTCCAAAGGATGAACCAGACTTGTGGAGGTCTACAATTTTTTTGTGTTGAGATTTTCCCATGATGTCAAGCAAAGAGGCACTGAGTTTGAAGGTAGGCCTTGAAATACATCCACAGGTACACCTCCAATTGACTCAAATGATGTCAATTAGCCTATTAGAAGCTTCTAAAGCCATGACATCTTTTTCTGGAATTTTCCACAGTCAACTTAGTGTATGTAATATTTTGACCGCTGGAATTGTGATACAGTGAATCATAAGTGAAATAATCTGTCTGTAAACAATTGTTGGTAAAATGACTTGTGTCATCTACAAAGTAGATGTCCTAACTGACTTGCCAAAACTATAGTTTGTTAACAAGACATTTGTGGAGTGGTTGAAAAACGAGTTTTAATTACTCCAACCTAAGTGTATGTTAACTTCCGACTTCAACTGTATATAGGGCAGCAGCCTCTAAGGTGCAGGGTTGCGTAACCGGGTGGAAGCCGGCTAGTGATGGCTATTTAACAGTCTGATTGCCTTAAGATAGAAGCTGTTTTTCAGTCTCTCGTCCCAGCTTTGATGCACCCATACTGACCTCGCCTTCTGGATGATAGTGGGGTGAACAGGCCATGGCTCGGGTGGTTGATGTCCTTGATGATCATTTTGGCCTTTCTGTGACATCGGGTGCTGTAGGTGTCCTGGAGAGCAAGTAGTTTACCCCCGGTGATGCGTTGGGCTAACCACAGCACCCTCTGGAGAACCCTGCCGTTGCGGGCGCTGCAGTTGATGTACCAGGTAGTGATACAGCACGACACGATGCTCTCAATTGTGCATCTGTAAAGGTCTGTGAGGGTTCTTGGGGCCAAGCCAAATTTCTTCAGCCTCCTCAGGTTGAAGATACGCTGTTGTGCCTTCTTCACCACACTGTCTGTGTAGGTGGACCATTTCAGATCGTCAGTGATGTGTACGCTGAGGAACTTGAACCTTCTCCACTGTGGTCCCGTCCATGTGGATAGGGACGTGCTCCCTCTGCTGTTTCCTGAAGTCCACGATCAGCTCCTTCGTTTTGTTGACGTTGAGTGAGAGGTTATTTTCCTGACACCACTCTCCCAGGGCCCTCACCTTCTCCCTGTAGGCCGTCTCATCATTGTTGGTAATCAGGCCTACTACTGTTGTCGTCTGCAAACTTGATGATTGATTTGGAGGCGTGTGTGGCCACATAGTCACGTGTTAACTGGAAGTACAGGAGGGGCTGAGCACACACCCTTGCGGGCACCTGTGTTGAGGATCAGCGAAGTGGAGGTGTTGTTTCCTACCTTCACCAACTGGGAGTGACTTGTCAGGAAGTCCAGGACCCAGTTGCACATCCCGGGGTTCAGACCCAGGGCACCGAGCTTAATGATGAGCTTGGAGGGTTTTATGTTGTTGAATGCTGAGCTATAGTCACTGAAAAGCATTCTTACATAGGTATTCCTCTTGTTCAGATGAAATAGGGCAGTGTGCAGTGCCATGGCGATTTTATCGTCTGTGGATCTATTGGGGTAGTAGGCAAATTGAAGAGGGTCGAGAGTGTCAGGTAAGGTAGAGGTAATTGAAAATACAATCAGAAATACTGTTCGAATGTTTTGAAATTGACTGCCATAGCCCCAATTAAAAAAGTAAACATTGGCTGTTAATTTTTTTTAAATCCACATGTTTGGGGTCACGAGAATTTTCAGATATCTAAATGGGGTTGTGGGCCAAAGTGTTTTGTGATGAACGCTGTATGATTTAATTGTGCTTCAGCTTATTTAAAGCTTTTTGTATTCTATAATGACAGGTGCATACACCCATCTCTCAGAGCTGAGGATTGTGCTGCTGGGATACAGAGTAGCTGGGAAGACTTCATCAGGAAACACCATCCTGGGCAGAGAGGAGTTTGACCTGAGGACAGCTGTTCAGTGTGTGAAGAGACAGCGAGAAGTAGCAGGGAGGCATGTCACTGTGGTCGACACTCCAGGCTGGTGGGCTAATCACCCCTTAGAGAAAACTCATGAGCTGCTTAAACAGGAGATTGTACTCAGTGTGTCTCTGTGTCCCCCAGGACCCCATACTTTCCTCCTTGTCATAGATGTGGATGACTCATTCACTGAGGAATACAGAAGAGCAGTAGAGGAACACCTGGAGCTTCTCAGTGAGAAAGTCTGGAGTCACACTATAGTGCTGTTCACCCATGGAGACTTTCTAGGAGACACAACCATTGATCAGCACATTGAGAGACAAGGGAAGGCCCTCCAGTGGCGTGTTGAGAAATGTGGAAACAGGTATCACGTCTTCAACAATAAAAACAGGGGTGATGGCACGCAGATCACAGAGCTGCTGAATAACATAGAGGAGACGGTGGCAGGAAACAGAGGAGGACATTATGAGATAAATGGAGAGATACTACTGGAGATAGAAGAGAAAAGGTAGGCAGAGGAAGAGAGAGCAAAACAGAGACTGATGAAGGTTCAGGAACAGAGAAAGACCCTCAGATCGCTAATGGGTGAGATTATTAAATTTTTTATAATTTTTTGTCTCTGCTCAGGGTCTTTGAATTATTCAACGGATGGCATCTGGTATACACCAGGTACAGTGACCTAAGTTATAATACAGTATGTTGTTACTAAAGCTACAAAACATAGATTTATTGAATAACATGTTATAAGACTGTCATTTGATGAAGTTGTTTGTTGGTTAGTTTGGTTGGTTCTTGGTTAGTTAGGTTGGCTTTGTGCATGCTACCTGTGCTGTGAAAAATGTCTGTCCTTTTTTGTATTTGGTGGTGAGCTAACATAAATATACGTGCTGTTTTCGCTGTAAAACATTTAAAAAATCGGACATGTTGGCTAGATTCACAAGATGTGTACCTTTCATTTGCTGTATTGGACTTGTTAATGTGTGAAAGTTAAATATTTCTAAAAAATATATTTTGAATTTCGCGCCCTGCACTTGAAGTGGCTGTTGTCATATTGTGGCCGGCCTCGGGCTTGCAGCCAGAAGAAGTTAATGCAACCGATGTGTTAGATTTTTAAAAATAACTTTAGTACGACATACAGCTTCCGTTATTGCGAGACAGCGCCCGCTAAAAGGGCGGAGAATAGGACTAAACATTTCACACAAAAATACGAAATAACATCATAAATTGTTCTTAATTTTGCTGAGCTTCCATCAGAATCTTGTACAAGGAGTCCTTGGTCTAGAATAAATCGTTGTTTGGTTTTAGAATGTCCTCTTCTCCTGTCGAATTAGCAACCTTAGCTAGCCAAGTGGAGCGAACATGTCCATCTTCTCTTGACGCAAACAACGGAAAACTCCAAAAGTCCCGATAAACGTTGAATAATCTGATAAAACTCGGTTGAAAAAACATACTTTACGATGATATTATCACATGTATCAAATAAAATCAGAGCCGGAGAGATTAGCCGTGTATACCGAATGATTTTTCAGAAGGCAATCTGGAGTTCCTTCTCGTGCCTTCGAAGACAATGACATTTCCAGACCTGTCACTCCAAAAGCTATTGTTCGACCTCAGATCAAGCTAGACACCCCATTACACCTCCCACTGCCTGTTGACATCTAGTGGAAGGCGTATGAAGTGCATGCATATCGATAGATATAAGCCAGTTGAATAGGCAGGCCCTGGAACAGAGCCTCGATTTCAGATTTTTCACTTCCTGTCTGGAAGTTTGCTGCAAAATGAGTTCTGTTTTACTCACAGATATAATTCAAACAGTTTTAGAAACTTGAGAGTGTTTTCTATCCAATAGAAACAATAATATGCATATTGTACGATCTAGAACAGAGTACAAGGCCGTTTCATTTGGGCACGATTTATTCCCAAAGTAAAAATAGCGCCCCCTACACACTAACAGGTTTTAAGCCACTGCTCTACTATCACATATCTACAATACAAAATCCATGTGTACGTGTGTGTAGAGTGCATGCCTTATCATGTGTAAGTGCAGTCAAAAACTTGTGTTTTATATATTTAAGCTGATCAATTTCAGCCTTTTATTCTTTATTTCTTTTGCCTGTTTTGGTGGGATGGAGTTTTGGCCTGCCTGGCGACATCACCAGGCGATATAAGTTAATAGACCAATAACAAAGAGCGTTTCAAACCTCTCTGCCAATAACAACTAGTTTTCAGGTTACATATCCCTCCCACCAAACAATGTTACGATGAACTGACACCATAAGCTTTCGTAAGATAGTTACAAATCTACAACGTCAAAGACCCATTTTGGTTGGTACAATGTAAGTTGAACAGACTAAATTACTTGGTGTTACCTTAGATTGTTTTGACCATGGGATGGAGTTTTTGTTTTGACCATGACAGTTTACAATCTAAGGTAACACCAAGTAATTTAGTCTGCTCAACTTGTTCAACAGCCACACCATTCATTACCAGATTCAGCTAAGGTCTAGCAGTTAGGTACTGATTTGTACCAAATAAAATGCTCGTAGTTTTAGAGATGTTCACGACCAGTTTATTACCGGCCGCCCATTCCAAAACAGACTGCAACTCTTTGTTAAGAGTTTCAGCGGCTTCATTAGCTGTGGTAGCTGATGCGTATATGGTTGAATCATCAGCATACTTGGACACGTGCTTTGCTTAATGCCAGTGGCTTGTCATTGGTAAAAATAGAAAAGAGTAAAGGGCCTAGAGACCTGCCCTGCGGTACACCTCATTTTACATGTTTGACATCAGAGAATCTTCCATCAAATCCAAACAACCACTTATTGAGGGCCATTTTCAAGACAAGACATGTTACATTATATAAACAAACGTTACCTTGTGGTCTCTCGTGTAGTCATTGGGACCCAGTGTGTTGTAAACCACAGTGCTCTCTCCCTCATCCCTCTGAAATGAAAAACACAACTGTTTAATAGTCCTGTATTACATGCTTCCATAGTTAATTAAATAATTAATCCAATAGTCAATAAGTGTGAATAGCAGTGTTGCCACTCTGTGGATTATGTCTTGGGCAGTTTGAGAGATGAGCGATCCTTATTTAAAGTGATGGCGCTGTCCCTACAACCAGCCTGGTGATTAGGGATGGACCTGTCCAAGTTTGGGGAGGAAGGGGGGTTAGCTGGGGGTTAGAGGAGGAAGAGGGGCTACTGACTAAACTGAGGGTTTCGCAAGTTCGATAGGCCGACTTCAACTGAATCCCTAATCTGAGTTAATGCAGTTATTAAATAAAATCAAATGATTTGCTTGCTCAATGTATTAGCTCAGTTTGGGAAGGAAACATGGTGGCAGGTTTAAGAGTGATACCAATGAAATAATAAACATTATCTAAAGAACCACACAGACACACATTCCCAGAAAGTTTCTCCTCCACATGTTTGTGCACAGTTCAATAAAAAACTTACAAGACAGAATATTGCATTGAAAATCAGAGCAAGCTACTGTTAGATAGTTAGCTACATACTGTACTCATTTACTAGGTTCCCTCCTACATCCTTCCATCAACCCAAGGTAGATGGTTCTTGCAAAAAAGAAAATTGAAAATTGATAAAGGCAGTTGAGAATTGGACTACCTACTGTAACAAGATGTATTTCTCCATGGAGTGCACAGGCAGTATGGTTGCTGTCCTTTCAGCACTACGAGCCTGTCACGTTTGATGTGACACTGTTGTTGTTAATAATGTGATAGTGGTGTTAGGCTACCATAGGTCGTGTAAACAGTGTGTTTTTTGTTTTGCTGGTCACATTTTGTGTCCATGCCGGCGTGGAAGTATATGTGTGTAATAGGACTGTTCCTTCTCACTTCATCTGACCTGACCTCGGGACGAATTCCTCGCTCCTCCCTATCCATGACTGGCCTACCTTATCAGTGACTGAAACCAGACTGTTGCCCTTTGCCTCCCTCCTTAGGATCCATGAGATTTAACAATAACATTTTTGACAGAATGTAAACTTCCTGCACTCCCCCTTGTCTCTCAGTAACTTTCAACACACCTTGTTCTTATCCGCCCTCCATTGACCCCAACATTTACATTCCTTATACATGTAAAGTAATCAATAAGTTCTGGTATGGTAACACGAATAAGTATATTTCAAGCTAGAATCCAACAATAGTGGAGAGAAAAAAATATCCTATCAGGATTTTTTGTTGTTGGTTTCTGGGTAGAAAAATCTAGCTAGCACAGCCAGCCATTGGCTACGCATTCAGAAGCTGGACAGAAGGCCTATGTCATAGAGCTCGCCAGTTTGTAGTCCTAATACCCGGATATTAGTTACCTCTGGTTCGTTCATCCATTTCTATGGTGAAAATGACTGGGAAAAGAATAGGGTTTTGGGATAAACCCGAAACTAAGATTAACACGGATTTAGGAGATCTTATAAATTGTGTTCTATGAGATAATATCAGTCAGTTACATGACCTTTATAAATTATGAAGCCTTTATGTGCTTTTTAAAACTATATAAATGCTTCAAAATTCACAAAATGTGACGTTAGCTGATGAAGATTAACTCATCGAACAAAACGTATAAGATCTCCTAAGCCTGTGTTAACCACAGATCTTACTTTCAGCATTCATCGGAAAACCCTATAAAAATTAATTAAAAAAAAACATTAATTTGGCCATAGGCTATGTCCAATGAACCATGTTTAAAATGTTAGCCTTCTAAATGAGAACTGTTTTGCATATAAAGTCTTAACTAGTCAGTGACCACACCCACGTGAGCGCAGACATTATGTCGGTGTCATGGAATGCCCCCTTTTCCCAGAGTGCACAAACCCCACTTGTAGCGAAATTAACATTAGACCAGCGGGACCGACAGCGTGAGCTGGAAGGTACGAAATGGTTAGACACTCCGAAACTTTCAACAGAGAAGAAAATCTCTATAGACCAGAGAGCATGGAGCTGTAGCTACATGTTGAAATGATTGCCAATTTAAATGGCTACCACTCTACAGACCAGTTACGTGCAGCGCCAGCTGAATACATTACAAATGGTTAAGAAATCTACAAAACTAAAGACTACACATTCACAGTCTGCAGCTGTATATGTAAAATAGTCTAGGAAACTCGGCCGAAGACGAGAGAAAAACATTTCCCTATCAAACGACCATCCATTATAACAGACACTCCGAGAAATCTGAGAAGCTCCAGCTACAAAAGACATTGTGACTTCTGGGGAACACAACCAGAGACTTCTGATGAATTACTATCCACAGAAAATGGACCGGGCGATTTCAACAGAGAGAGACAACAAGCCATACAAGCGTAAATATGTAAATTGCAATTCTTATTGAATAAGAAGCCATTCATGTGCAAAGTATTAGCATTTCCATGAGCATAGTTATCAACTGTATGTAGTGGGTCCATTCTGTCTTTCACGCTCTTTATCTGTCCCCACCCCTTGCCATTGTCTACCAAGCCATCATAAAGGCAGATCAAGCAGATGACAATATATGATCAACATCAATTTGCTAGGGATATTAGATCCAACGTGGATCCAGGCACAACTATCTTCACCGGAGTAACGAATGAGACACCAAAATATTCTGGACATTCCTGGCTAACATCTTTTTGTCCAGCACTTGGACTGTTGTTGCATTGCATGCACTATCACAACAGCTGTCACCTGACTGTCATTCGAAAAATTCCTTCCTGGATCATATTATGATGTGTGAAAATATCACTGAGTAACTAATCAGCTGGACACCAGATCAGCATCCACATTAATGACAGTATCAATTTAGGTTTTAAGTATCAAAGTAAGGTGATTCTTTTGGTTAGAAGCATTCGATTTTGCAATCGCATACGTCATGTTTGATTGGTGTACCCATAAAAATTGTTTTCACCCCGTAATATAAGGAGACAAAAAATGTAGGTAGTTACACTGCATTTCTGAGATCTCTATACAAAAAAACTGTACACAAGCTATATCCAGGATCCTTACAAGGTTCAAGTCTAATTTAACTAATTATTGCTTAATATATGATATAACAACAACTTAAACTGCTATAAATGCAAGGACAGAAAAGTAATGTTTTATGAGACATGATTTTGGACAAATCCGTCAAGACAAAAACCATGATAAAGGGTTAAACATAGGTTTTAAATCAACTCGTAAATGTTATTGAACCCACTATGGTCCCTCATTATATCTTAATGTAATGACATTAATGTAATGACATCTCTCTCTGTCAGGTGACTCCCTCCATCTCTCAGAGTTAAGGATTGTACTGCTGGGGTACAGAGGAGGCTCTGGGAAGAGTTCAGCAGGAAACACCATACTGGGCAGAGAGGCGTTTGACCTGAAGACAACTGCTCAGTGTGTAAAGAGACTGGGAGAAGTAGCAGGGAGGCAGGTCACTGTCGTCGACACTCCTGGCTGGTGGAACAATCTTCCTGTAGAATACACTCCTGAGCTGGTTAAACAGGAGATTTTGCTCAGTGTGTCTGTGTGTCCCCCAGGACCCCACACTCTCTTCCTGGTCATTCGGGTGGACGTTTCGTTCAAAGAAGAAGAGACAAATGCTGCAGAGGACCACCTGGAGCTTCTCAGTGAGAGAGTCTGGAGTCACACTATAGTGCTGTTCACCCATGGGGACTGTCTGGGAGAAAAAACCATTGAGCAGCATATTCAGAGAGAAGGGAAGGCCCTCCAGTGGCTTGTTGAGAAATGTGGGAACAGATTTCATGTCCTCAACAATAACAACAGTGGTGACGTCACTCAGGTCACAGAGCTGCTGGAGAAAATAGATGAGTTGGTGGCAGCCAACAGTGGAGATGTGTTTAACCCTGAAAGAGATTATAAAGAAGGAATGAATTGGATACCTGAGGAGATGTGGAAGAAACCATCTTTGCCATTAAAGGGAGCTCACAGCATATACCCTCTTCTTCTGAGTAGTAAGTATGGTACTCTGACAGTACCTTTAAATCTCAAGCGTGCTACAATGTTCTTGTTTGTCTACCCTCAATTTACAAAGGTTAGTTTACCAACTTAGAGGTGCACATATGTTTACAAAAAATATACAAAAAAAATCAAGATTCCAGTCACACTGGAAAAATAAATAACATTTAAACAAAATAAGACAAAATAAATGCTACAGTCCACTTTCCTTCTGTTATTAACATTATTCATAAACCTAAACCAAACACCATCATAGTGTAGATATCAGTATTGCTTATTTCTTTAGTCTAAAACGTTGGGGGAGGTGGGCCGGGGCTGCTAACCTGACATATGGAATTGTTTTAAGATGGTCATACTATGGATCATTTAGCTATTTGATTTAGGATTTTAGGACCCCTTTAGGTATTAAAAAAAATCTCTATTAATTTTGGTTATAAAATATTGATTTTGGCCTTTACTACTAAAGCCCATAGAAACACATTGAAAAACACTTTCATACATGGCAGAAAGGACAGTAAAATAAGAAAATCATAAGAAACAAGATGTTGAAGTGTCTGTCCTAAATCTAGAAGATATAAAAAAACTCAAGAAATATATATTTAAAACAAATTGTACACATGTTTAACCCCTTTTTTTGGGTAGGCACAAAATTACCTTCATACTTCCATTCGTTTTTTTAAACGGGTACCGGTTACCTTCAGACAAGTCCCGTCACACTTGTGGGGGTCGTAGAGTAAAACAAAGAACACCATCATGTTTGGTAAAATCTCCCCTTTCCACAGTGGGGTCCCAGTTTGTAGCCCAAACGGTTTGGACACTACCAAACAGAAGTTGGCACATCAACGGTACTGACTTCAAATGATTCTCCTGATATTTGTGGGGATCCTAGAGCAAAACGGTTGGTAGGATGTCTCATGGTCTGACAAACACCACTCTAGCTCTGCCACCTTTCACCGCAGATGCGGAAGTGCCACACTGGCGGATGTAGTGGATTGAGACGCATCCAAAGCAAAACATATCTCTAGAGATACACTACCATTCAAAAGTTTGGGTTCACTTAGAAATGTCCTTGTTTTAGAAAGAAAGGCACATTTTTTTATGGAATATTTACATAGGCGTACAGAGGCCCATTATCAGCAACCATCACTCCTGTGTTCCAATGGCACGTTGTGTTAGCTAATCCAAGTTGATCATTTTAAAAGGCTAACTGATTATTAGAAAACCATTTTGCAATTATGTTAGCACAGCTGAAAACTGTTGTACTGATTCAAGAAGCAATAAAACTGGCCTTCTTTAGACTAGTTGAGTATCTGGAGCATCAGCATTTGTGGGTTCGATTACAGAAACTGCCAAGAAACTGAAGAACTCGTACAACGCTGTGTACTACTCCCTTCACAGAACAGCACAAACTGGCTCTAACCAGAATAGAAAGAGTAGTGGGAGACCCCGGTGCACAACTGAGCAAGAGGACAAGTACATTAGAGTGTCTAGTTTGAAAAACAGACGCCTCACAAGTCCTCAACTGGCAGCTTCATTAAATAGTACCCGCAAACACCAGTCTCAACGTCAACAGTGAAGAGGCGACTCCAGGATGCTGGCCTTCTAGGCAGAGTTCCTCTGTCCAGTGTCTGTGTTCTTTTGCCATCGTAATCTTTTCTTTTTATTGGCCAGTCTGAGATAGGGCTTTTTCTTTGCAACTCTGCCTAGAAGGCCAGCATCCCGGAGTCGCCTATTCACTGTTGACGTTGAGACTGGTGTTGACCCCAAACTTTTGAACGGTAGTGTATCTTGCTTAAACTGATGGATTTTGATGGTGATTTTTTTGTTATTTAACTTACATTGCACGATAACATTTAAGCAAAATTAAACAAAATGCTAGAGACCACTTTCCTTCTGTTATTAACATTATTCATGAAACTGAACCAACCACCATCATAGTGTAGATATCAGCATTGCTTATTTATTTCGAATCTAAGACATTGGGAGAGAGGAAATTGATGGGGATTTGTTTGTTATTAAGTAACTTAGCAATCGACTCTAGGAGGTTATCTACATGATGCAAGCATTGTTTTGTTCTACAGTGAGTGGAGGCAGCAGACCTGAGACTGGATATGATGGTTCAGAACAGATGTCTGGGTTTGGGTCTGTGGCTGAATCTCTGCTGAGGCTAGTGGGTAGGATGTTACGATTCTTCCCTGAGAATACAGTTACCAACATAAAAATAAAGTGTTGAATGCGTTTATCATTTTATCATTCACTAAGCAAGAAAAAGTAATGGATTGTAGAGTACTTAGGCCTAATCTAAGTATTATAGTTCTCTTGTTGTGATGTTGTCCAGTACCTGGAGATGACATATCTGATACCCAGTCTCTGAGAAGCTCTGTGTACAGCTCCCAGACATCAGAACCAGTATGTGAGCACAACTCTGGATCAAAGAGTTCTAGAGAAAAATTCAGCTTGAATTTCATGAGGTAGGCACTGTTGTCTGAGGCTCCGCTTCTCCCTCACAAAATGTTTTCTATAATAATCAGATCTACTGAGGATGTAACAAGCTGTACACATTCACACATTATTGACTAGTAGCATGTCAATGTACACTACCGGTGAGAAGTTTTAGAACACCTACTCATTCAAGGGTTTTTCTTTATTTTTACTATTTTCTACATTGTAGAATAATAGCAAAGACATAAACTATGAAATAACACATGAAATAACCAAAAAAGCATTAAACAAATCAAAATATATTTTATATTTGAGATTCTTCAAATAGCCACCCTTTGCCTTGATGACAGCTTTGCACACTCTTGGCATTCTCTCAACCAGCTTCATGAAGTAGTCACCTGGAATGCAATTCAATTAACAGGTTTGCCTTCTTAAGTTAATTTGTGGAATTTAGTTCCTTCTTGATGTATTTGAGCCTATCAGATGTGATGTGACAAGGTAAGGGGGGTATAGAGAAGAAAGCCCTATTTGATAAAAGACCAAGTCCATATTATGGCAAGAACAGCTCAAGTAAGCAAAGAGAAACGACAGTCCATCATTACTTTAAGACATGAAGGTCAGTCAATACGGAACATTTAAAGAACTTTGAAAGTTTCTTCAAGTGCAGTTGCAAAAACCATCAAGCGCTATGATGAAACTGGCCCTCTTGAGGACCGCCACAGGAAATAAAATATATTTTAATTTGCTTAACACTTTTTTGGTTACTACATGATTCCATATCAGTTATTTCATAGTTTTGATGTCTTCACTATTATTCGAAAATAGTATAAATAAATAAAAACTTTGGAATGAGAAGGTGTTCTAAAACTTTTGACCGGTAGTGAATATTAACAATAATGCTGAAAAATGTACTGAAGATGCAAGAGTGGGGAGGTTGACATCAAGGCTACTGTTGCATTAGCAGAAACCTTCAGAGCTTTCTTCATCTCTGTCAGTTTTCTATTGTAGCATGCAACAATGGATACACTCATTCTCTATCTCCCTGCCCTAACTAACCCTGTTCTCTGAATATAGTTTTGTACTCAGAAGAATGTTTTGTAGTCAGAAGAATCCATGCACCAGTGACACATCAAACCCTGAATCTGAACACAGCTCTACATCTACACCAGCGGAACATGTAAGTAGAGTTTATCATCATTGCCTCAGTGTTGCAGTTCAACTCTATTAAAAATTATCAATACTCACAGTTTGAGTATTGTAGGACAGTCAGTATTTTAAAGTACTTAAATGTTTTCACTCCTCAAATGTTGTGTAATGTCGAGTTTGTATCCCTCAGTTGTGTAGAATAGATGCAGCTATATGCCTCAATAATTAATAATAATAAAATAAGCCACTGTCTTAATTAATAATTATAGATGTCGATTCCTTTCATATGGTATTCAGGCATGTAGCTGGATCTGCTCAAGTCAATTTATTTTTTCAATGTTTTTATTTAACCCTAACCCGGACGACGCTATGGGACTATGGGACTCCCAATCACGGCCGGTTGTGATACAGCCTGCAAACGAACCAGGGTCTGTAGTGACACCTCGAGCACTGAGATACAGTGCCTTAGACCGCTGCGCCAGTCGGGAGCACTTACAACTATCATCATGTTAACATTAGACCACGTTTCAGGTCCTGAGCGCCACTCGGGACCACTCACAACTATCATCATGTTAACATTAGACCACGTTTCAGGTCCTGAGCGCCACTCGGGACCACTCACAACTATCATCATGTTAACATTAGACCACGTTTCAGGTCCTGAGCGCCACTCGGGACCACTCACAACTATCATCATGTTAACATTAGACCACGTTTCAGGTCCTGAGCGCCACTCGGGACCACTCACAACTATCATCATGTTAACATTAGACCACGTTTCAGGTCCTGAGCGCCACTCGGGACCACTCACAACTATCATCATGTTAACATTAGACCACGTTTCAGGTCCTGAGCATCACTCGGGACCACTCACAACTATCATCATGTTAACATTAGACCACGTTTCAGGTCCTGAGCGCCACTCGGGACCACTCACAACTATCATCATGTTAACATTAGACCACGTTTCAGGTCCTGAGCACCACTCGGGACCACTCACAACTATCATCATGTTGACATTAGACCACGTTTCAGGTCCTGAGCGCCACTCGGGACGACTCACAACTATCATCATGTTAACATTAGACCACGTTTCAGGTCCTGAGCGCCACTCGGGACCACTCACAACTATCATCATGTTGACATTAGACCACGTTTCAGGTCCTGAGCGCCACTCGGGACGACTCACAACTATCATCATGTTAACATTAGACCACGTTTCAGGTCCTGAGCACCACTCGGGACCACTCACAACTATCATCATGTTGACATTAGACCAAGTTTCAGATCTTGAAATATCGGACAAACATTTTGTAGTGAACTATCACTTTACAGGGTTAATCTGCAGATGCTACAGTACATAGATTTTTTTTACATACTATAAATGAATGATATGTAACCATTGTGTCTTAACGAATATAACTTAGAAATGCCTCATGAGCTCAGATCAACTGTAATACTCCATCAGAACCCAAAATATAAGCTTGTTTTACTCCAATGTTTATAAACAAAATAAATGTTAACAAACACTGTAAAGCCTCAAAGCATGGTTGAAACAATCATTTTGATATCATGGATGGTCAGTCCTTGCATCCATAGCTCTGTCTATGAATTAACGAGTGGTTACATTTCTCCAGCCTCATCTCTTAGCTTTTTTACCGAAACAGTGGTGGGGAAAGAGATTTGTTATTATTTCAACTGCAGATTGCGCCTTTAAGAGGGCTGCAGGGCAGATCGAAGGTTGTCTAGTTGTTTCTATAAGACTGCTGATTTGGTGCTTTCAATCTGCATTTCAGACACTTGCTGTTGTGACAAAATTAACACCTGAAACATTCACAGGATTTACAGAAACATCATGCAGGTAACAATGTATTGCTGATAACATTTAATACATCTGATTCAGAGAATTTGTGTTAATTATTGTAACTAATAATTGTCCTGTGTGCTCCAGGCTCCAGTGCTCCCATGCAGGTCTGTTCCAGTGCAGTTTGACAGGGCTAGTGTTTCTGATGAAGGGGGAGGGGGAAGTGCTGTACAGAACTGTCCAATGGGATGAGAATCTCCTGCACTCCACAGGCCAGACTCCTGCAGGACCGCTGTTCAGTATTGAGTGTCATCAGGGGTCTATCTGTCAGCTACATCTCCCACACTGTGAGATTCTCTCTGGTGAGTTACACACCACTCACAGCTATCATCAAGATGACCAATACAACAGCCAAATGACAGTGGATGAGTAAGATATATTTGTTTTGCAGGAGAGGGTCTTGATTCCCTGTCTGTGGCCCATGTTACTGGTGACAGTGTGGAGGTTTTACCACCACTGAGGGCGACTGACACACACGTAGTGGTGAACATCACAGACCTCTCCTTTAAGGGGCCTGGTCAGAATGTTTAGACCCTTCCTCTCCAATCATTCGGCCATCCTCAGTCAGCTCTGAATGTAATCGTCCTGCCATCAAATGTGCCCCTCAATGGGGTACAGACCAAATCCATGCGCTAACCAGAACATGTCTTGTCATGTATTTTAGAACGGTTGTGCTTACCTAAAGAAGTCTGCAAAAATAACGAAATGTTTATTTTTTTTATACGTGACCTTCCTTTAGGCAGGAAATGGCCTGATAGGGGCTGATGGAGATGAGGTGTGGGCAGGACGTGTCCTTCTGCAAGGTAAAACCATACAATTATTCTATCATTTCACTCAGGCGGTAGTAGGTAACCTCCATTACAAATAAATAAATGTGCCAATGAATGCCCAACTGAATATGGTTGAGGTATCTAATATCTGAATGAATCCCTGATTAATTGGGAAGGATGCATACCAGCAGGGTTTTGGACCTCAACGCCTGTATTTGAGCAGAGGGTCTCTAAATTTAACCAGCCACCATTCCGACCTTACTCTGGCCTTACAGTGTCTGTAATGTGAATTAGCTGGTGGTGCGATTGTAGAAGGGTTCAGCTGCTGCACCCCTAATGTAAATACTGGTTTGGCACAGCGTATATTCAGACCTAGGTCAAACACATATGTGAAATACTTGAGCTGTGCTTGATTTAGTTTGCGTAGCTAACTATATTATACACAGTTGAATGTATTTTTTAACCCCCCCGACTTCCAGGTGCTGTGTTGATGGGAGGGGATCAGGCTGAGACCAATCAGATGATTTCAGCAGAAGATCTGCATTCTGTGAGGACTGATTTTGTAGATGGAGTGTCAATACCTGTGCTCGAAAGTCTATTGGACAGACTTCTGCAACGGAAAGTCTGCAGTAAACTTGAAATGGAGAAAGGGAAGGTGATTCTTGAGAGGGCAGTGAAGGCACGTGAAGTCATTGACAAGCCTGTCCAATAATGAAAATCCTTCTGGTTGAACTGGACCCCTTCTTTTGCCGAACGCTTGGTTTCCACTGAAACATGTTGGAGTATGAGTCATTGATGAGCATGGCCAATGATGTATGTTTTCAATGATACAATTGGTCTGTAGTTTGCATATTGAGTGAAATCTATTGCCAATTCACATTATTAACACTGCGTTTAACATTTAACAATGTTCCTTTTACAACGTTAAAATGTTCTAACGTGATAAGATGTTGAAACCAATGCAAAAACCTTTGTAAAGTGTGACCTGTAGATAAAACGAATGATTCACACCTACACATGATTTGGGATAGTGAGAAGAACAATGCAATCACATTGTCATTGTCATGTGTGCTGATATTAACTGACATGTCAATGTATTCTTTACCTGCACTAGCTGTCTATGTTAGAATATTAAGCTGTGAATAAGGCCCGTAGTCACATCATATTCTGTTTGACATGATAATCCCCTCCATGATTAGTTACGACGCGATTGATGTTTCATTCATTCATTTTTATTTTTTTATTTATTTTTATTTCACCTTTATTTAACCAGGTAAGCTAGTTGAGAACAAGTTCTCATTTACAACTGCGACCTGGCCAAGATAAAGCAAAGCAGTGCGACACAAACAACAACAAAGAGTTACACATGGAATAAACAAACATACAGTCAATAATACAATAGAAAAAAGTATATATTAATAATAGCTAATCTTTTTGATTGTGTATAGTATTTTAGTCAAATACAAAAATGAATTTATTTTTGTTAACATGATATGGTGCTTTATTTGAATTTGTATCAATGATATTTTCAATGATTAGATTGTCATCGATTGATCATCTCTTAATTAATTTCAGTATTTTTTTGTTGTTCAAAACTACAAAAAAGAGGATAAGATAAAACATTTCCTGAGGAGAAGCTTGAAAATAAGCTTCAATAAGCTTGAAAATAAGCGTATGAAAATAGGTGAAGAGAACATGGACATGTACAGGAGCTGAATGCATGTAGGTTTACTGTACATCAGTCCAAACCTAACCCAACTTTTTCTTCTTGTTGAATATCCTTTTATACAGATTATGCAATTACACCCCCTGGTGTCCATCATATGTTACTACTCCTCTATTAGGCTTGTTCCTTTCAATCTGTAGTATATATACATTGGTCTATAGACTACTCAACTGCAGTTCACTTGTTATCTCATCCGGTCATTAGATTAATCAATTAATCAATTTTTTAAGGGGTCAAGCACTATTACGTGGAATTCCCCTATTGTTATAGGACTCCTAGTTTGGGGACCACGGATTTAGAATTGGCACTTGGAACTGGCTTAATCTAAACAAGTTAGCCATCTTTTTGAGGAACCAGTCAGCAACATTCCAGTGACCAATACCAGTCCATGTACCGGGGGTTGAAGACCACTGAATAAAGATAGCACTTCACTTGGAATTGGTGGCAGTTGGACTAACCTCCAGCTTTGTGAAGTGCAGTGATTTCTATCTGCTCCAGCCAGGGATGGGACGAAGCCTAGCTGTCTGTCAGGGTTAACCTACTACAGGTATTACAGGTGCAGCTCTGTTAATAACAGACTCTAACCCAAGAATAGAGACACTCATTAATAACATTTTACTGCAGCGGGCTAAATCAGGGCCACACAGAGTGTTTCTTGGTAGTCTTAAACAAATCTAGCCTACCTGGTTACTTTGAAACAAAAGTATACTCCTCACATGGTTATGGACTTAAAAACAAGAAGACAACTGTACTGTGTCAGATAAAGAGTTGAAATGTATTACATTTTGAGTTTAAATTCCAATATTACACTTTACAGACATCACAGAAGACTGAAATATAGAAACACCAGATTTTTGGCGTTTTTTCTATTTTTATTATGTTTGTTAATTATTTAAAATATTAATAACATTCCACCCATGAGGCCACTAAAGGGTGATTTGGTCATTTGACTGTTAATGAGAATGTCATTACAGCATTCTAACAAAGATGGGTTCGTTGAGTTCATTAGTTTAGTGTTCGCACGCACGCACGCACGCACGCACGCACGCACGCACGCACACACACACACACACACACGCACACACACACACACACACACACACACACACACACAACCAATCCACTGTAGCCATCTGTAACACACCCTTATGTCTGCATCAGCCCTGCAGGGTTGGAGGCCTGGCTCAGCTTCAAGTCATACTCGTGTTTTTCTCTCTCTGTTGTCTCGCGCTAAGTGAATGCGTTGTCCTGACATTTCTATCCAAACCTTTTTCTCTTCAGATTAGCACAACATGGCGGTGGCATTAAATCTAATCCCTTATGAAGGTCCTATGTACCAGGGGGATTTCAGGCCAGTTTGACAGGAGTTAATTAGATGACAGTGCAGGAACAGTAAAACGTATTATTACATCAAAATAAAAAAATCGAATCACATTTTATTTGTCACATGCGCCGAATACAACACAGTACGCACTACCCTCTGTAGTGTCTTGCGGTCGAAGGCCGAGCAGTTGCCATACCTGGCTGTGATGCAACCAGTCAGGATGCTCTCGATGGTGCAGCTGTAGAAATTTTTGAGTATCCGAAGACCCATGCCAAATCTTTTCAGTCTCTTGAGGGGGAACAGGCATTGTCATGCCCTCTTCATGACTGTCTTGGTGTGTTTGGACCATGGTAGTTTGTTGGTGATGTGGACACCAAGCACCTGGAAGCTCTCAGCCTGCTCCACCACAGCCCCGTCGATGAGAATGGGGACGTGCTCGATGGGAGGAGAACAAAAGAAAGCAGTTGAACTTGATAAGTCATCAAAAAGTCACACAAGTTGTTTGTTTGTCTAAACACAATCAATATGAAAGGTCAAAGGTCATCCTCCTGGTTCATTTTAGGGCCTGGGGTTTTTCCTTGTTCCATGGACTCTAGTCTAGTTCCTAGTTTTTCAGAGGATGGGAAAAATGATGATGCAATATGGACGGGGCTTTGTCTCATCTTAGGAATTATTCCTAGTAATTCTGCCTCGTCCTAGAATTCCCAGGGATTGTGGAAAAAATTCCCAAACTGACATAATGCCATGAAACATGGGCTGTTGATAGTTATGTACAGGATAACACCTGACTTCACTGAAAAATTTAGTCTGTTGACAAACAAGTGACACCTCGTCCTCACTCGGTCTAAACCACACTATTATGTTAAGGGATGAGTGGTTAGGGCCTCTATAAAAGCCCTTAATGAGGATGTGATTTAGCTCTCTGCCCTTTTGACAGTTGCTTTCTTCACTGTGTTACACCCAAATGGGAGGCAATAGACAGAGAGAAAAGGATAGATAACTCTTGGAGAGCTGTTGTGGTTACTTTCTCTCTATGTGTAGATGACAGTAATCAACCTGCTGAGTTTGGCTGTGGTACAACAGAAACTTAGCTAGGCTTGTTCCTGCCTGCCCAGAGAGCCTATGCTGACTGGATCTAGTGTGTTCTCTCTCTCCTGCATCCCGCCCCTCTACCGACACACACTCACACGCGCACACGCCTACACATACACGCATGCAAACGAACAAGGAAGTACAAACATGCAGCTGTGATCAGGCCTCCAGTGTGTGTGTGTGTGTGGGGGGGGGGGTGGGGGGGGGGGTTAATGGTATTGGTGGGGTACATTGTGGGACAGGGAACAACCAAAGTCCTCATCCTCTTTCACACCCTCTCAGTGAAATGAATAAGGACTGCTTCTGGCAACAACAACAGAAATGTCTCTCTCCTTGTCAGCTTCTGCTGCTGTTACCTTTCATTCACCTCAGCCCAGACTCTGTGGCGTTGACTGACTGATTGACCAAAGTGTGATTCCCATTGAGAATTGTAGACCTGGGAATGGTTATCTTCTTGATTTGATTGGCATGTGAGCCCTGCAATGAAAGTGGATGTAAAGCAGAGGTAAAGTCTGTAAAGTTGCTTTGGAAGCAGGAAACATGTTAATTGCAGACATATTAGACTTCATTAATTGGTTCAACGTTGTTCAAACGTCTTATGTTTCAGCTGTAAACTAAACAAGCTTCAATGGTTCTTAAAATGGTTTCTGAGAAAACAGTCATAGAGTGAATCTGCATAGGACTCTCTCAAAGCAAAAGAGAAATGTTGCAACACCTACACAAACAGTTAAGGATTGGAATCCCAGGCCAATCACAGTCAAAAGCAAGAGAATGACTTCCTCTAAGATAATTTCAGGTTTCATAACAAATACATGCACAGCACACACACACAAATGTATTTGACAAAACGTGATTGGTGTGAAAAAGAGGGCTGACCGGACGAGACAGGGTGAACGTGTTTGGTGGCCTCCCACGCTTACCTGACACAAATTCCCCCTAACACAAGCATTCCCTAACACAAACCTTCCCGAACACAAACCTTCCCTAACACAAACCTTCCTGAACACAAACCTTCCTGAACACAAACCTTTCTGAACACAAAACCTTCCTTTACACAAACTTACTCTAACACAATCCTTCCCTAACACAAACGTTCCCTAACTCAAACCTCACCTCAGTAAAGCATTTTTGTATTAATATATACAGTACGTGTAGAGTACCAGTCAAAAGTTTGGACACATCTACTCATTCAAGGGTTTTTCTTTATTTTTACTATTTTCTACATTGTAGAATAATAGTGAAGACCTCAAAACTATGAAATAACACATATGGAATCATGTAGTAACCAAAAAAGTGTTGAACAAATCAAAATATATTTTATATAATATAATATATTGATTTTATACACCTGTCAGCAACGGGTGTGGCTGAAATAGCCAAATCCACTCATTTGAAGGGGTGTCCACATACATTTTTATGTATAGTGTATATATATTATTTTCTATATACTTTTCCGCCCATACCCTACCATCCCTAGCCTGATTGGGGTAAACTAACTGACAACAATACTTCTACTGCTACTTACAGCTATTTCGCTCACATCTTCGGTACATGTAGTTAAATAATTATACATATATTCCTATTTTCCTCTTTCTGCAAGTGCTGGATTTTCACCCACAGCGGCCAATCCACCATTCATTGTGATTTTAACTCCAGCCCTCCGGTGTCCACAGATTAACCCATCTTTCCCAGTATAACGCCATTTAGCAATTTCCTTTTGCAATACATCCCTCCATTTTACTGTGATGTCTTACGAGAGTGTTGTGATATGTCCTATATCACCCTCTAACTGTTTGGATGCTTTGTCTTTCAAAGTTAATCTCACATGCTGAAAGTTGTTGTATGTAATATATAATAATTATACAGTAAATGCCATTTAGCTGACACTTTTATCCAAAACGATTTACAGTCCTGAATTTGTATTTTTGAGTAGGACTAGGCACAGACAAGTCAAATACAAGTACTGCTGTAATAGCATACCAAACATAGTTATGTATATACTGTAAGGACCTATGGTTAACTGGACTGTGGCTAACTTAAATAGAGTTACTGTTGTCACTGTATATAACAGCCTTTCACAGTTTGATTATATTGTGTAAAATCCTGCATGTGTCAATATTTGATGAATATACTTTCTCATAGTATTGTTTAGCCTACTACATTCTTATAAAAAAAGAAACCAAAAATAGTTCTTCAAAGGGTTCTCCTATGGGAACAGCCAGAGATCCCTGTTAGGTTCTAGATAGCACCTTTTTTTCTAAGAGTGTAGTCCCTGAACAAACAATGTAATCCAAGTGTGGTGTGGACCGGCACTCTGAACCGTAACGTTATAAAGTCTTGGTAAACGGCCCTTCCTACAGGATTCTGATCAACATAACCACCACAATATCATACTGGTCCTATGGGATCTGTGCCAGATTTGAGATGACTCCATAGAGGTTGGTAACGTCCTTTTAGTCAGTTGAGAGCCACGTTAGCTTCCACACAGGGTACAGTGAAGAGCTGGTCTGGGGTGGGTGATGATGGTGGCGGGGTTAGTATACAGGCCTGTCTCCCAGTATTTGCACTGTAAGCATAGAGAGCAGTGTGATAACATCTAAACCGAGCCTCAGCAAAACACCTCCTCAACTCATCCTGATCCATGTGCCCTGTCCCTGGCCTAGTCATCATGTTTGTATGCTGCAGCTCTCTGTGTTATGTCCCCCTGGCAAAATGTGCAGTCGCGTATGGGGATATTGTGCATAGAGGACTAATATGGTTCACTTGAACAGCTTTTCCACCCTGTGTTTTATCTAATTCGACCTGCATGTGTTTCCACCCTGTGTTTTATCTAATTCTACCTGCATGTGTTTCCTCCCTGTGTTTTATCTAATTCTATGTGCATGTGTTTCCACCCTGTGTTTTATCTAATTCTATGTGCATGTGTTTCCACCCTGTGTTTTATCTAATTCTACCTGCATGTGTTTCCACCTTGTGTTTTATCTAATTCTACCTGCATGTGTTTCCACCCTGTGTTTTATCTAATTCTACCTGCATGTGTTTCCTCCCTGTGTTTTATCTAAATCTACCTGCATGTCTTTCCACCCTGTGTTTTATCTAATTCTATGTGCATGTGTTTCCTCCCTGTGTTTTATCTAATTCTACCTGCATGTGTTTCCTCCCTGTGTTTTATCTAAATCTACCTGCATGTGTTTCCACCCTGTGTTTTATCTAATTCTACCTGCATGTGTTTCCTCCCTGTGTTTTATCTAATTCTACCTGCATGTGTTTCCTCCCTGTGTTTTATCTAATTCTATGTGCATGTGTTTCATCCCTGTGTTTTATCTAATGCTACCTGCATGTGTTTCCACCCTGTGTTTTATCTAAATCTACCTGCATGTGTTTCCACCCTGTGTTTTATCTATATCTACCTGCATGTGTTTCCACCCTGTGTTTTATCTAATTCTACCTGCATGTGTTTCGTCCCTGTGTTTTATCTAATTCTACATGCATGTGTTTCCTCCCTGTGTTTTATCTAGTTCTATGTGCATGTGTTTCCACCCTGTGTTTTATCTAATTCTACCTACATGTGTTTCCACCCTGTGTTTTATCTAATTCTATGTGCATGTGTTTCGTCCCTGTGTTTTATCTAATTCTACATGCATGTGTTTCCTCCCTGTGTTTTATCTAATTCTACCTGCATATGTTTCGTCCCTGTGTTTTATCTAATTCTATGTGCATGTGTTTCCACCCTGTGTTTTATCTAATTCTACCTGCATGTGTTTCCTCCCTGTGTTTTATCTAATTCTACCTGCATGTGTTTCCTCCCTGTGTTTTATCTAATTCTACCTGCATGTGTTTCCACCCTGTGTTTTATCTAATTCTACATGCATGTGTTTCCACCCTGTGTTTTATCTAATTCTACATGCATGTGTTTCCTCCCTGTGTTTTATCTAATTCTACCTGCATATGTTTCGTCCCTGTGTTTTATCTAATTCTATGTGCATGTGTTTCCACCCTGTGTTTTATCTAATTCTACATGCATGTGTTTCCTCCCTGTGTTTTATCTAATTCTACCTGCATATGTTTCGTCCCTGTGTTTTATCTAATTCTATGTGCATGTGTTTCCACCCTGTGTTTTATCTAATTCTACCTGCATGTGTTTCCTCCCTGTGTTTTATCTAATTCTACCTGCATGTGTTTCCTCCCTGTGTTTTATCTAATTCTATGTGCATGTGTTTCCTCCCTGTGTTTTATCTAAATCTACCTGCTTGTGTTTCGTCCCTGTGTTTTATCTAAATCTACCTACATGTGTTTCGTCCCTGTGTTTTATCTAATTCTACCTGTTTGTGTTTCGTCCCTGTGTTTTATCTAAATCTACCTACATGTGTTTCGTCCCTGTGTTTTTTCTAATTCTACCTGCATGTGTTTCCTCCCTGTGTTTTATCTAATTCTACCTGCATGTGTTTCCACCCTGTGTTTTATCTAATTCTACCTGCATGTGTTTCCACCCTGTGTTTTATCTAATTCTACCTGCATGTGTTTCCTCCCTGTGTTTTATCTAATTCTACGTGCATGTGTTTCCTCCCTGTGTTTTATCTAATTCTATGTGCATGTGTTTCCACCCTGTGTTTTATCTAATTCTACCTGCATGTGTTTCCTCCCTGTGTTTTATCTAATTCTACCTGCATGTGTTTCCTCCCTGTGTTTTATCTAATTCTACGTGCATGTGTTTCCTCCCTGTGTTTTATCTAATTCTACCTGCATGTGTTTCCTCCCTGTGTTTTATCTAATTCTACCTGCATGTGTTTCCTCCCTGTGTTTTATCTAATTCTACGTGCATGTGTTTCCACCCTGTGTTTTATCTAATTCTATGTGCATGTGTTTCCACCCTGTGTTTTATCTAATTCTACCTGCATGTGTTTCCTCCCTGTGTTTTATCTAATTCTACCTGCATGTGTTTCCTCCCTGTATTTTATCTAATTCTACGTGCATGTGTTTCCTCCCTGTGTTTTATCTAATTCTACGTGCATGTGTTTCGTCCCTGTGTTTTATCTAATTCTACCTGCATGTGTTTCCACCCTGTGTTTTATCTAATTCTACCTGCATGTGTTTCCTCCCTGTGTTTTATCTAATTCTACCTGCATGTGTTTCCACCCTGTGTTTCATCTAATTCTACCTGCATGTGTTTCCTCCCTGTGTTTTATCTAATTCTATGTGCATGTGTTTCCTCCCTGTGTTTTATCTAATTCTACCTGCATGTGTTTCGTCCCTGTGTTTTATCTAATTCTACATGCATGTGTTTCCTCCCTGTGTTTTATCTAAATCTACCTGCATGTGTTTCGTCCCTGTGTTTTATCTAATTCTATGTGCATGTGTTTCCACCCTGTGTTTTATCTAATTCTACATGCATGTGTTTCCACCCTGTGTTTTATCTAATTCTACCTGCATGTGTTTCGTCCCTGTGTTTTATCTAATTCTATGTGCATGTGTTTCCACCCTGTGTTTTATCTAATTCTACATGCATGTGTTTCCTCCCTGTGTTTTATCTAAATCTACCTGCATGTGTTTCCTCCCTGTGTTTTATCTAATTCTATGTGCATGTGTTTCCTCCCTGTGTTTTATCTAAATCTACCTGCTTGTGTTTCGTCCCTGTGTTTTATCTAAATCTACCTACATGTGTTTCGTCCCTGTGTTTTATCTAATTCTACATGCATGTGTTTCCTCCCTGTGTTTTATCTAAATCTACCTACATGTGTTTCGTCCCTGTGTTTTATCTAATTCTACATGCATGTGTTTCCTCCCTGTGTTTTATCTAAATCTACCTGCTTGTGTTTCGTCCCTGTGTTTTATCTAAATCTACCTGCATGTGTTTCCTCCCTGTGTTTTATCTAATTCTATGTGCATGTGTTTCCTCCCTGTGTTTTATCTAAATCTACCTGCTTGTGTTTCGTCCCTGTGTTTTATCTAAATCTACCTACATGTGTTTCGTCCCTGTGTTTTTTCTAATTCTACATGCATGTGTTTCCTCCCTGTGTTTTATCTAATTCTATGTGCATGTGTTTCCTCCCTGTGTTTTATCTAATTCTATGTGCATGTGTTTCCACCCTGTGTTTTATCTAATTCTATGTGCATGTGTTTCCACCCTGTGTTTTATCTAATTCTACCTGCATGTGTTTCCACCCTGTGTTTTATCTAATTCTATGTGCATGTGTTTCCTCCCTGTGTTTTATCTAATTCTACCTGCATGTGTTTCCTCCCTGTGTTTTGTCTAATTCTACATGCATTTGTGTCGTCCCTGTGTTTTATCTAATTCTACATGCATGTGTTTCCTCCCTGTGTTTTATCTAATTCTACATGCATTTGTGTCGTCCCTGTGTTTTATCTAATTCTACATGCATGTGTTTCCTCCCTGTGTTTTATCTAATTCTACCTGCATATGTTTCGTCCCTGTGTTTTATCTAATTCTATGTGCATGTGTTTCCACCCTGTGTTTTATCTAATTCTACCTGCATGTGTTTCCTCCCTGTGTTTTACCTAATTCTACCTGCAATATGTTTCCTCCCTGTGTTTTATCTAATTCTACCTGCATGTGTTTCCACCCTGTGTTTTATCTAATTCTACATGCATGTGTTTCCACCCTGTGTTTTATCTAATTCTACATGCATGTGTTTCCTCCCTGTGTTTTATCTAATTCTACCTGCATGTGTTTCCACCCTGTGTTTTATCTAATTCTACCTGCATGTGTTTCCTCCCTGTGTTTTATCTAATTCTACCTGCATGTGTTTCCTCCCTGTGTTTTATCTAATTCTATGTGCATGTGTTTCCTCCCTGTGTTTTATCTAAATCTACCTGCTTGTGTTTCGTCCCTGTGTTTTATCTAAATCTACCTACATGTGTTTCGTCCCTGTGTTTTTTCTAATTCTACCTGTTTGTGTTTCGTCCCTGTGTTTTATCTAAATCTACCTACATGTGTTTCGTCCCTGTGTTTTTTCTAATTCTACCTGCATGTGTTTCCTCCCTGTGTTTTATCTAAATCTACCTGCTTGTGTTTCGTCCCTGTGTTTTATCTAATTCTACCTGCATGTGTTTCCACCCTGTGTTTTATCTAATTCTATGTGCATGTGTTTCCTCCCTGTGTTTTATCTAATTCTACCTGCATGTGTTTCCTCCCTGTGTTTTGTCTAATTCTACATGCATTTGTGTCGTCCCTGTGTTTTATCTAATTCTACATGCATGTGTTAACTCCCTGTGTTTTATCTAATTCTACATGCATTTGTGTCGTCCCTGTGTTTTATCTAATTCTACATGCATGTGTTTCCTCCCTGTGTTTTATCTAATTCTACCTGCATATGTTTCGTCCCTGTGTTTTATCTAATTCTATGTGCATGTGTTTCCACCCTGTGTTTTATCTAATTCTACCTGCATGTGTTTCCTCCCTGTGTTTTACCTAATTCTACCTGCAATATGTTTCCTCCCTGTGTTTTATCTAATTCTACCTGCATGTGTTTCCACCCTGTGTTTTATCTAATTCTACATGCATGTGTTTCCACCCTGTGTTTTATCTAATTCTACATGCATGTGTTTCCTCCCTGTGTTTTATCTAATTCTACCTGCATGTGTTTCCACCCTGTGTTTTATCTAATTCTACCTGCATGTGTTTCCTCCCTGTGTTTTATCTAATTCTACCTGCATGTGTTTCCTCCCTGTGTTTTATCTAATTCTATGTGCATGTGTTTCCTCCCTGTGTTTTATCTAAATCTACCTGCTTGTGTTTCGTCCCTGTGTTTTATCTAAATCTACCTACATGTGTTTCGTCCCTGTGTTTTTTCTAATTCTACCTGTTTGTGTTTCGTCCCTGTGTTTTATCTAAATCTACCTACATGTGTTTCGTCCCTGTGTTTTTTCTAATTCTACCTGCATGTGTTTCCTCCCTGTGTTTTATCTAAATCTACCTGCTTGTGTTTCGTCCCTGTGTTTTATCTAATTCTACCTGCATGTGTTTCCACCCTGTGTTTTATCTAATTCTATGTGCATGTGTTTCCTCCCTGTGTTTTATCTAATTCTACCTGCATGTGTTTCCTCCCTGTGTTTTGTCTAATTCTACATGCATTTGTGTCGTCCCTGTGTTTTATCTAATTCTACATGCATGTGTTAACTCCCTGTGTTTTATCTAATTCTACATGCATTTGTGTCGTCCCTGTGTTTTATCTAATTCTACATGCATGTGTTTCCTCCCTGTGTTTTATCTAATTCTACCTGCATATGTTTCGTCCCTGTGTTTTATCTAATTCTATGTGCATGTGTTTCCACCCTGTGTTTTATCTAATTCTACCTGCATGTGTTTCCTCCCTGTGTTTTACCTAATTCTACCTGCAATATGTTTCCTCCCTGTGTTTTATCTAATTCTACCTGCATGTGTTTCCACCCTGTGTTTTATCTAATTCTACATGCATGTGTTTCCACCCTGTGTTTTATCTAATTCTACATGCATGTGTTTCCTCCCTGTGTTTTATCTAATTCTACCTGCATGTGTTTCCACCCTGTGTTTTATCTAATTCTACATGCATGTGTTTCCTCCCTGTGTTTTATCTAATTCTACCTGCATGTGTTTCCTCCCTGTGTTTTATCTAATTCTATGTGCATGTGTTTCCTCCCTGTGTTTTATCTAAATCTACCTGCTTGTGTTTCGTCCCTGTGTTTTATCTAAATCTACCTACATGTGTTTCGTCCCTGTGTTTTATCTAATTCTACCTGTTTGTGTTTCGTCCCTGTGTTTTATCTAAATCTACCTACATGTGTTTCGTCCCTGTGTTTTTTCTAATTCTACCTGCATGTGTTTCCTCCCTGTGTTTTATCTAATTCTACCTGCATGTGTTTCCACCCTGTGTTTTATCTAATTCTACCTGCATGTGTTTCCACCCTGTGTTTTATCTAATTCTACCTGCATGTGTTTCCTCCCTGTGTTTTATCTAATTCTACGTGCATGTGTTTCCTCCCTGTGTTTTATCTAATTCTATGTGCATGTGTTTCCACCCTGTGTTTTATCTAATTCTACCTGCATGTGTTTCCTCCCTGTGTTTTATCTAATTCTACCTGCATGTGTTTCCTCCCTGTGTTTTATCTAATTCTACGTGCATGTGTTTCCTCCCTGTGTTTTATCTAATTCTACCTGCATGTGTTTCCTCCCTGTGTTTTATCTAATTCTACCTGCATGTGTTTCCTCCCTGTGTTTTATCTAATTCTACGTGCATGTGTTTCCACCCTGTGTTTTATCTAATTCTATGTGCATGTGTTTCCACCCTGTGTTTTATCTAATTCTACCTGCATGTGTTTCCTCCCTGTGTTTTATCTAATTCTACCTGCATGTGTTTCCTCCCTGTATTTTATCTAATTCTACGTGCATGTGTTTCCTCCCTGTGTTTTATCTAATTCTACGTGCATGTGTTTCGTCCCTGTGTTTTATCTAATTCTACCTGCATGTGTTTCCACCCTGTGTTTTATCTAATTCTACCTGCATGTGTTTCCTCCCTGTGTTTTATCTAATTCTACCTGCATGTGTTTCCACCCTGTGTTTCATCTAATTCTACCTGCATGTGTTTCTTCCCTGTGTTTTATCTAATTCTATGTGCATGTGTTTCCTCCCTGTGTTTTATCTAATTCTACCTGCATGTGTTTCGTCCCTGTGTTTTATCTAATTCTACATGCATGTGTTTCCTCCCTGTGTTTTATCTAAATCTACCTGCATGTGTTTCGTCCCTGTGTTTTATCTAATTCTATGTGCATGTGTTTCCACCCTGTGTTTTATCTAATTCTACATGCATGTGTTTCCACCCTGTGTTTTATCTAATTCTACCTGCATGTGTTTCGTCCCTGTGTTTTATCTAATTCTATGTGCATGTGTTTCCACCCTGTGTTTTATCTAATTCTACATGCATGTGTTTCCTCCCTGTGTTTTATCTAAATCTACCTGCATGTGTTTCCTCCCTGTGTTTTATCTAATTCTATGTGCATGTGTTTCCTCCCTGTGTTTTATCTAAATCTACCTGCTTGTGTTTCGTCCCTGTGTTTTATCTAAATCTACCTACATGTGTTTCGTCCCTGTGTTTTATCTAATTCTACATGCATGTGTTTCCTCCCTGTGTTTTATCTAAATCTACCTACATGTGTTTCGTCCCTGTGTTTTATCTAATTCTACATGCATGTGTTTCCTCCCTGTGTTTTATCTAAATCTACCTGCTTGTGTTTCGTCCCTGTGTTTTATCTAAATCTACCTGCATGTGTTTCCTCCCTGTGTTTTATCTAATTCTATGTGCATGTGTTTCCTCCCTGTGTTTTATCTAAATCTACCTGCTTGTGTTTCGTCCCTGTGTTTTATCTAAATCTACCTACATGTGTTTCGTCCCTGTGTTTTTTCTAATTCTACATGCATGTGTTTCCTCCCTGTGTTTTATCTAATTCTATGTGCATGTGTTTCCTCCCTGTGTTTTATCTAATTCTATGTGCATGTGTTTCCACCCTGTGTTTTATCTAATTCTATGTGCATGTGTTTCCACCCTGTGTTTTATCTAATTCTACCTGCATGTGTTTCCACCCTGTGTTTTATCTAATTCTATGTGCATGTGTTTCCTCCCTGTGTTTTATCTAATTCTACCTGCATGTGTTTCCTCCCTGTGTTTTGTCTAATTCTACATGCATTTGTGTCGTCCCTGTGTTTTATCTAATTCTACATGCATGTGTTTCCTCCCTGTGTTTTATCTAATTCTATGTGCATGTGTTTCCTCCCTGTGTTTTATCTAATTCTATGTGCATGTGTTTCCTCCCTGTGTTTTATCTAATTCTATGTGCATGTGTTTCCTCCCTGTGTTTTATCTAATTCTACATGCATGTGTTTCCTCCCTGGGTTTTATCTAATTCTACCTGCATGTGTTTCCACCCTGTGTTTTATCTAATTCTACATGCATGTGTTTCCTCCCTGTGTTTTATCTAATTCTACGTGCATGTGTTTCCTCCCTGTGTTTTATCTAATTCTACATGCATGTGTTTCCTCCCTGTGTTTTATCTAATTCTACCTGCATGTGTTTCCACCCTGTGTTTTATCTAATTCTACCTGCATGTGTTTCCACCCTGTGTTTTATCTAATTCTACCTGCATGTGTTTCCACCCTGTGTTTTATCTAATTCTACCTGCATGTGTTTCCTCCCTGTGTTTTATCTAATTCTACATGCATGTGTTTCCTCCCTGTGTTTTATCTAATTCTATGTGCATGTGTTTCCTCCCTGTGTTTTATCTAATTCTATGTGCATGTGTTTCCTCCCTGTGTTTTATCTAATTCTACCTGCATGTGTTTCCACCCTGTGTTTTATCTAATTCTACCTGCATGTGTTTCCTCCCTGTGTTTTGTCTAATTCTACATGCATTTGTGTCGTCCCTGTGTTTTATCTAATTCTACATGCATGTGTTTCCTCCCTGTGTTTTATCTAATTCTATGTGCATGTGTTTCCTCCCTGTGTTTTATCTAATTCTATGTGCATGTGTTTCCTCCCTGTGTTTTATCTAATTCTATGTGCATGTGTTTCCTCCCTGTGTTTTATCTAATTCTACATGCATGTGTTTCCTCCCTGGGTTTTATCTAATTCTACCTGCATGTGTTTCCACCCTGTGTTTTATCTAATTCTACATGCATGTGTTTCCTCCCTGTGTTTTATCTAATTCTATGTGCATGTGTTTCCTCCCTGTGTTTTATCTAATTCTACATGCATGTGTTTCCTCCCTGTGTTTTATCTAATTCTACCTGCATGTGTTTCCACCCTGTGTTTTATCTAATTCTACCTGCATGTGTTTCCACCCTGTGTTTTATCTAATTCTACCTGCATGTGTTTCCACCCTGTGTTTTATCTAATTCTACCTGCATGTGTTTCCTCCCTGTGTTTTATCTAATTCTACATGCATGTGTTTCCTCCCTGTGTTTTATCTAATTCTATGTGCATGTGTTTCCTCCCTGTGTTTTATCTAATTCTATGTGCATGTGTTTCCTCCCTGTGTTTTATCTAATTCTACCTGCATGTGTTTCCACCCTGTGTTTTATCTAATTCTACCTGCATGTGTTTCCACCCTGTGTTTCATCTAATTCTACATGCATTTGTGTCGTCCCTGTGTTTTATCTAATTCTACCTGCATGTGTTTCCACCCTGTGTTTTATCTAATTCTACCTGCATATGGCGTTCCTCTATGCCTTTCCTATCTATTATCGGCTACCCTCTCAGTCTTCAGGCTATTGGATACATACCATGTGCCATTATTTTTTGTGTGTGTTTGTCTTGAGAATAATGTATTATAACAATAAAGTCATTTTTGGAAGAGGGTGTTTTAATCTGCCATCTTTACCTCACTTGACTGTTTCTATGAGGACTACTGGTCTGATAGAAACCTTCAAATAGGCATACCGTTGCTTGGTTAAAATAGGATATAAAGGATACCTCTTCAAACAGTATCTCCTCCTCACCTCGAAAAAAACCCACTTCACCAGCACTTGCACTTGGAAATAGGCATTTTCTGTGCCTGTGATATGTGATTGTCCCACTTAGCTATCTTCAGATGAATGCAGTAACTGTAAGTTGCTTTGGACAGAGCGTCTGCTAAATGACTAAAATGTACAATGTAAGAAACTCCATTAAATACTCATATTCACGTTTACTTAGTTTCATCAAGGTATTACAAGAAAAGTGACATCCACAATCATGTGCGCGGGACAACATAACATAATTCACTCATCACGGAATAAGGCTCAGCTGAGACATGCGCTAACAAGCCTGGAAAAGAGGATTCATTTGCATGTCGTTTTCATAAGATCCTGGTTAGTTGGAGAGTGCCTGGAGTGTAGAGCAGGCTGTTAGTACCAACTGTCAGGGATTCCAGGATGAACCAACGGAAAAGGGGATGTGAGAGTGAACAGGATAAGAGGCTTTGCCAGCACAAAACAGACATAATATTCCAAACCCACTAAATATATAGACAGTTTGGAACAGTTGGAGATCTGGTGATCACGAAGAGTTGCTAACCTGTTGGAAACCACAGACAAATGCTTGAGGAGCTGATGTTATTGCTGATTTCACAAAGACCACACTGAATTCCCTGACTGCGCTTTGTTGCTTAGACAGACTCAAGTCCAGACAATTCCCAATGAGATACTGAAAGCTTATAATCTTTGTCAATGCTTTATGTTTTAAACAAAACTATATGTTCCTAGTTGAAGCTTTGAATGGATTGTAAGTTATCCTCAGTATTTAGAGCTCTTTTAGAATGCATGGTAATATAATACAGAAATGAATATCAGGTTGATTATCTAGTGGTCATAAAACAAGTAATCAGACACAGATCTGGTGATTTTGATTTGGTCTGTATGTTCAACATACATTATGTATTGTAATCATATGAAACAGAAAAAGAGCCTTGTAGCTCACCACGTGACTCTCTTCACCAAACGAGATGGCATCATACATCCTAATGGTTCAGTTGTTTTGCTCAAAACATGCTTTATCAAAGCTTGCCAAGACTTAGTCCTTAGAAACAATTTGACAGTCTTCAAAAAAAGAACCAACCAGTTGAAGGCTCTCTATCAGTTCCTGGTTATAGCCTAGTGACTAGTCGTACTATACTAAGCAATATTCAGGGAGACGTCTGATGCTCAACGGAATTTAGGCAAAGATATGTCATCGAAATCATTCTTCATTGGTGTTGGAAACAGTAGGGTAATAGTCGGATTCTATATTTCAAATATAATGTCTCAAGGTAAGATCACCTTATGGGTAACCATACTCTCTTGAAGAGTCCTATAGGTTGATCCCATGGGTTTGTCCTGCCTATTTGCTGCATACATACTTCCAGTCTAGTCTACATGCTATACTACTTAGTCAACACCCAGTGTAATTCCGGCCTAATCTCCAGACCTGGCTGCATGGCGGGTACTCCCAACTCCCTCCCTGCCTGTATCCCTACCCTCTGGCTCTGCATGTCCCGAGTGCAAACAAAAACACGTCTTCCAGGAGAAGCAGGCCAGGTGCCCTTCCAACGGGAAATATCAACAATAAAACAGGACATGTGTGTGCTTGTGGGTGTTGGTGTGTGGGTGTGTGTGTGCATGTGTGTGTGGTGGGGCGGGGGGGGGGGGGGGGGGGGGGGGGCCTCTATCAGCACGTTGGGATAAACTTTGCATCTTGCTGATAGCATCTCCAAAGCTCCTCAGATTAAGAAGAGCTGCTGTTTATTTCCCCCCTGTGTGTCTCTTTTTAATTTGATGTGCGTTAAAGCTGGGTATTAAAGATTAGTGGTCCATGTAAATAGGGCTCTCCTCTGTATACCAACCCTACCTTGTCACAATGCAACTGATTGGCTCAAACGCATTAAGAATGAAAGAAATTCCACAAATTAACTTTTAACAAAGCCCACCTGTTTTTTTATTTTTTATTTTATTTTTTGTTTTTTTTGTTTTTACCCCCTTTTCTTCCCAATTTTCGTGGTATCCAATTGCTAGTAATTACTATCTTGTCTCATCGCTACAACTCCCGTACGGGCTCGGGAGAGGCGAAGGTCGAAAGTCATGCGTCCTCCGAAGCACAACCCAACCAAGCCGCACTGCTTCTTAACACAGCGCGCCTCCAACCCGGAAGCCAACCGCACCAATGTGTCGGAGGAAACACCGTGCACCCGCCCCCCTTGGTTAGCGCGCACTGCGCCCGGCCTGCCACAGGAGTCGCTGGAGCACGATGAGACAAGGATATCCCTACCGGCCAAACCCTCCCTAACCCGGACGACGCTAGGCCAATTGTGCGTCGCCCCACGGACCCCCCGGTCGCGGCCGGCTACGACAGAGCCTGGGCGCGAACCCAGAGACGCTGGTGGCACAGCTAGCACTGCGATGCAGTGCCCTAGACCACTGTGCCACCCGGGAGGCCCAAGGCCCACCTGTTAATTGAAATGCATTCCAGGTGACTACCTCATGATGATGGTTGAGAGAATGCTAAGATTGTGCAAGGCTGTAATCAAGGCAAAGGGTGCTACTTAGAAGAATCTAAAATCTAAAATATATTTTGATTTTGTTTAACACTTTTTTGGTTACTACATGATTCCATATGTGGTATTTCATGGTTTTCATGTCCTCACTATTATTCTACAATGTAGTAAAAATAAAGAAAAACTCTTGAATGAGTAGGTGTCCAAACTTTTGACTGGTACTGTATGTTTAAGCAATAAAGCCAGAGGAGGTGTGGTATATGGCCAATATACCACGTCAAGGGCTGATCAAAGCAATGCGGAGTGCTAGGACACAGCCCTTAGCCGTGGTATATTGGCCATATATCACAAACTCCCGAGATACCTTATTGCTATTATACACTGGTTACCAACCTAATTAGAGCAGTAAAGATTTTTTTTGTCATACACATGGTATACGGTCTGATATACCACGACTTTTAGCCAATCAGCATTCAGCGCTCGAACCACCCAGTTTATAATGACATTTACATTGTTTACAAACATTGGACTAAATCAAGCTTATATTTTGGGTTCTGATGGGGTACAACAATTGAACTAGGCTCCTGTGGCATTTATCCATAGCCTATTATAATATGCTAAGCATTCTAAGCTGTGGGAGGATCTCCTCCTACAACTTTGTGCAGATTTTCTTAATTTTAGGCTCAAAAGAAGTGTATCATTCTCTTACATCAGACTGGCTTCTTTATATTCCACGTGTTTTGTCTTTTGTACCCATAATGCTCATTGACTTGACATTCCAAAGTATTATTAAATAAAGCCCTGAGTGATTACTTCTTCCAGGTTTCATTGAGTAGGCCAAAGAAACGGAATGCTGTTTACATTTGCTAAATCAAAAATATCACTACTGCGTCATCCTGCCAATGCTACTATGACCTCACTGAAGACAATAGTTTAAACAATTCTAACTGTCATTATTGCGTCATAATTTATCCCATGATGATGTCACTCCCGCACCCCGCCATCCATATGAAAGGGACTAAAAGTCATTCATAGTCTTATCTATCAATCAAAATGGCCAGAAGACGCAGACGATCCTCAAGCCGCGCTGTCCGCAGGCGCCGCCGCCGCCCTAGGGCCCAGCGTCGTAGGAGAGGAGGCCGCAGGAGGCGCTAGACTGGCCGGGTAACATATCTGACCTAACTGCCCCGTTCCGGTTCTCCCGACCGACCCCTGTTAGTGTTAAAGTCTGCCTAAATAAAAGATGGGCTTTCAACTAAAACTGTTATGACTTTGACTTTTTATTATTAGATGTTTTATAAGTGTTTCAGGCAGTTGAGTTAATAAATAAGTAGATAATAGTATCTGTTAGGGACATACAGTACATATACAATTTAAAAACTGAATAATTGTATGCCTATCTATTCCTAACAAATACATAAATACATTAAAACAATGTTATATTTAAAACATTGACTGACATATTCAATCATCAACAGTCATGTCAGATGGATTGCAGCATAATGATTTAGTTTGCGCTCATTTACAGTATAGGTCCATCATTTCTTGATCCAACGGTTGATCCAACGGTCCAACCATTATAGGCAAATCACTATAGCTATAACATTGCACATTGACAGACAACTAAGGAAGAGCATAGACACGGGAATATAAATTAAATAGGCTATTAGTTGATAGAGGATAATTTCAAGATCCAACTATTATAAATGGTAAATCATCTATATTCTAATACAGTGAGCCTCTCAGCTGCTTTTACAGATGAGGCCTAAATGACATTACAGAATATACAGACATCAATATAAATACAAAAGGGCGTCGCCCTCTTACATGCCACTGCCCACTTTATATTCTGCTGTGTTTTGTATATTTGTTTATTTTCCCGGTTTTGTTTTTGGAATGGCACGTTTACTGTGGCAGATTCAGCTGTGTTAATGACAACGTTTATAGGCCCATTTTGAATCTGTAGAATGACTGCTACCATAACCAATTGACTGAACATTCCAAATGACCATGGTAATTATGCATCACAATAGTTGTTATATTTATTTCTATGGTGAAGGGCCTTCTAAGGTCTAGGACAAGCCAGTCGTTTTTGCAACCAAATTATTTTCCTGTGCCCGCTCACACACAGACTTTTATGGTCACACAAGTGCAACAGGTGTATTCAAAATGAGTAGCCTAATTATTATTTACATTTTGCATTTGCAAACAAATATTTTTACTGTGCCTGGTCGCACACAGACTTGTATGGTCACACAAAGTGCAACAGGTGTATTCCAAATGAGTACACTAATAATTATTTCATGGCCCCAGTTGCATTTGCAAAAAAAAAAAAATTGTATGAAATCAATAATAAGCATATAGTGTGAAAGTGAGCAAAATAACCATAGATAGGAAGTTGGCAATGGCTTTTACTAGGCAAAAATACATTGTATTTCTATGGTTCAGTCCTCAAAGATGGTATTGATTTGACCATAGTAGGCCTAAGTTATATTCTTCAAGAATAAATGAGTGAATATTATTAATTTATAAATCCCTAAATTGCAGCTATGTAGCATCTAATGATTCTAGTTTATGCAAAGCACATACAAATTAGAATTGCTGGCAATCATGTTGCTTGTCTTATATTTTACATGTTTGTTCTTTAACAGACAGTCTTATCCAGAGCGACTTACAGGAGATAAGTGCCTTGCTCAAGGCAGATGTTTCAGCCTAGCTCAGTGCTTTAAGTGGTCATGGGGCAAGCCAGCAGAAAATAGGAGCATTGCACCGTGATTGGCTCAGTGTTCTGTCACTCATGGGGACACTACGTCATCGCCAAGTTGAAGTCCTTAGTAAGGGTAGACATCCAACATGTCAGCCCTTTGGGTCCTGCATAGAGTTATACTACAAGTGCCCTTCCAAGAAGTCTCAAGGTCATTGGCCACAGATAAAATGACTCAAATCACGTTATATGTAAAGTAGCTTTGAAAGGACTGATCAGTCATCATCATGAATCAAGTGAACAATATACTGGGAAATCCTTTTTAATCCTTGTCATATGAAGAGAAATAATGATGAGAAATTATAGATAAAACCTACCGGTGTTCATCGGCCATTGGTCATAAACATTACACAACAAATTGGAAATCGCAAATTCAACAATGAGTGGTTTGGATAGAATCGGTGACAGTGGCTAACTGCAAGCATTGCAACTGGGAAGTCGGGAATTAACGAGCTCAAAATACGTTTTGAACGGTCATCCAACTTGGAATTGTAAATCCTTTCTCTTTCTTTGATGACAAAATTTGCCCACGAAGGACCGCTGCGCCAACTTCCTGTTCAAGTGAGCACATCACAACAAGGTGAGTCCAAAAATGTCTTATATGCTGCTACATAAATTATGCAATATGCCAGGGAGACATGTATACAGTAGCTAAGAAAGTAATACTGAGTGTATGTTGTATGTAGTAAGCTGTTAGTAGCCCATGTGCCCCACCCTAATAATTTGGTCTATTTACACCTCTTAATTTTGCCTAATGTTACTGTTCTGACTCGGTGGTGCACATGGAGTCAATAACCTGTTTTTGAAAAATGTCATAATCTAATATTATAAGAGCTTTCATTGTCTGCTTATATGCCTCCTTTATTTATCTAACGGTTCTTTCTTGGTGTACAGGGAAAATACTTTAAGAGCAGCCCATGTTCTGCATTCTGTCGCTGTACATTTCAAAAGTGCTGAACACATAGTTATATTGACTACGTCCGTTTTAGCTCGCTCATTAATGTCATAATCGAAATTACAGAATACCTCTTATCCGCTCATCATTCCCTTACGCCAATGTTTGTACATCTCAATTGTCAGTAGAAACCACATTTGTTTAAGCAAGTCAGCCACATCAGCTATGTGTTTTAAAAAGGCAGTAATCGAGGCAGTAATCGAGGCTGAATTAATTGTTTCGCTGCCAGACAAGGCTCCGCTGATAGCCAGGAGTAGCAGTGGTATAGTGCAATTCATGTATTGTTTAGTGTTGTGTTGTGTAGTGGCTTTGCTGGCATGCGTCCCACTTTTTTTTGTTTTGCACCACCAAGGTTTACATGCTAAAATCGCCACTGTCTAGAACTACACAGTTACTAAACATTTACTTACTAGGAAATATAATAAACCATTTTTAAAAAAAAATGGTTTGCCCCACCAAGATTTACATGCCAAAGTCGCCACTAAGTGTGAGACGGTTATTTAAGCCTGCTACATTAGGTTACCCTTCATTCTGTCACAGTCCCATGTCACTGTCATCCTCATTGGCTCATGCTCTGGCTTCTAACCAAGCCCACAGGTAGACCAACACAAAGTACCAACACATGTTATTGACTATTGGGCTCCGCCCCTTACCTCGTTGTAGCCTAATCCAATCCCATGCCCTGTCACAGGTAAAACCGGCCACATATTCTCACTCTACACTCCAAAAGCGAGAAAAGCTGACAAAACCCGTTCGTTCAGAGACACCTTTGCCGTGGCCCTCATCGTGCTTGAGTTTTTCTGGTGAAAGTAGACAGATCGGATTTACAGTACCAACTAGAAAGTCCAGTTCCACCAACCGAGATGTCACAGGATCATGACAAGTAAGTGTTTTTATTCACCACTGCAAGTCCAGCAGAACCAACGTGTTGAGCTCTAACAGTTTACTGAACTTTGGTGCAAAATGACCAATGGATATTTCTTTAGGTGGTTTACCCGCGCAGGTGGATTCTAACGGAGTTTCCTGGACTGTGTGAAAGTTGACTTTTTTCCTGCCAGGCAAAACGACTATGATTCAATCTCCTTCTTCATTGTGCTTAGTGATTCAATCTCTATTTATCGTGTTTAGGATCCGTGTGAGCGCCGTTTGGGGTTCATAGCTACAAGCGCTGTTTCTCTGGTCGGGTTCCAGCCTGCACCGCACAGGTGTATATCTCGGCACCTGTCGTGCTAGTTCAGGCGCCTGTTCCGAGTAACGTTCTGCCAACCCGTGTGTTATTGATGGGCGGTTCATTATTTGATTTGGCTCACAGTTATGTGGTTAGACTTTATTTTGTTTGTCGAAGATATTCGTCTTAACCCCCCCATATTATTTTCCTAGTTGAGGTTTGAAATGTATTATTTGATGCCCTAATCCATGGTTGCAATGGCATTTCTAATCGATCATGCAATTTGAATCGAAAAAATATCATAATTGTCTTGTAGGATTTTAATCTTTGCTCCAGAGTGGTAATGTGTGAATGTATTTTGTCAGTTTTTGAGGGCAATGACAAGGAGACTGTTGACTCCAGTGAAATCGTACACCTTTTAGGCGTTGGCCCCTTTAGTCAGAGGAACAATGTAAGCAAGATTTTCTCCGTTGTATTGTAGACACAGTCACTGGACGAATAATTCATGTTGACATAATTATTTAATTGATTGAGATAGTCAATACGAAAATGTTATATTAAGAAAAGGGATTATAATATTCACAAATAGGCCCTTGTTAAAGAAACATGATACAATGATAAAGACGAGCTTTTTCGATTTCTTTTCTTAATCTCATCATTTTCAAACGATTAATTTAGGCCTTACCGCATAGGCCAGCCTGTTTCACGTGATATCAAAATACGGTGTGAGGCAAATGGGTTCTCTCTCTTCAACCTTTCAGGAAAAACAATTTAGGCTAAGCTATTTTTCCAGTATCCAATTTAATGCTTTTTTCCACATTGAAAACTTTTAGCTATCCTCTTTTGTTTTACAGTGGATTGCATATCATCCAAATTTGTCTGGGGGGGGGGGGGGGGGGGGGGGGGGGGGGGTGAATAACGGATCTATCGGGTTGCAAATCCCTAACGCCCCAATTCGACCCGGGAAACATTTTGTGAATGAAACAATTAGATATTGGATTACTAATAATACGTTTGCCTTGATCATTCCGAATAAAATAATTTGCTGTAGCAACTATAGCTTGGAAACCATCCGTACATTCTATTTGTGCCACTCTGGAGACGCTTTTGTGTGAATTGAGGACAGAAAATGTATATGTCTCTTATCTCACACTAGCCTCTATAGCATTTGGTTTGTTAATTTAAGGGAGTATATTTAAGGAATTGAACAAATAAGGCGTGTCTTTTTGTCTAAGATGTCATCATTGTTTGCACTTTAAATATTGTGCTAAAAATTAAACCTCAAAGGTTCTGTTTGTGACTGTAAAATAATTCAGTTAAAAATAAAGGCAAACTATTTGTTAAAACAATATTTGTGTGATCATCATACACATGTATATAACATAGAATTACACCATGCATGTTAGCCTACATTCAAATCACTGAAATACTACAATCTAATTGTTCAATAATGTAGGGCTTGTGGGCTATGTAACCCTCTCACATTCTATGCAATACATCTTGGTAAAAATTACTTATAGGCTTACTGTAAGTACCAAAATTGTAGAAAGTGTAATAATGGACCCTTTCTCTAATACGTAGAATCACCCATCCTGTATGCTCACTCCTATGTTCTCAAGGTAGATACACTTTTGTTCCTTGTACCTAATCGACCATGACTGACTGACTGACTGACTGACTGACTGTCTGATACAGTACAGAGAGGATGACTGATTCTCTTTGGCATTGAGTCCGTTAAGGGCCTATGATTATGATGATGACGATGATTGTTCCAAACAGGTTCTTTAAAAATAAAACAACAACCCAGTCATATAAACTCTGGAATGTTGTACTAGATCCCTCCCTGGAGACAACAGACAGGTAACCAATAGGAAACACTTAACTGAAGACAGGTAACCAATAGGAAACACTTAACTGAAGACAGAGACAGGTAACCAATAGGAAACACTTAACAACATACAGGTAACCAATAGGAAACACTTAACTGAAGACAGGTAACCAATAGGAAACACTTAACTGAAGACAGAGACAGGTAACCAATAGGAAACACTTAACAGTCGACAGGTAACCAATATGAAACACTTCACAGCAGACAGGTAACCAATAGGAAACGCTTTACAGCAGACAGATAATCAATAGGAAACACTTAACAGCAGACAGGTAACCAATAGGAAACACTTAACAGCAGAAAGGTAACCAATAGGAAACACTTAACAGTAGACAGGTAACCAATAGGAAACACTTAACAGCAGACAGGTAGAGCAGTAGAGCATCTTTTCTCTCACAGGTTGCTGAGATTTGTCTCACAATCGACTTTCTTGTACAACAGGTCTGGAAGATAAAGAGTGACGTTGTTGATATCTCCAACCTGTTCGTCGGTTGTGAACAATGCAGTGATTGTTGCTCTGACTGTCTGTTGAATTACGTGCTGTCAGTCTGGCCTATCCATCTGATGTGAGTGACTCCCTGTCTGAATCTGAAGTGAACCAGTTAGAGAAAAAGGACCATATTAACTAAATATTTATAACTCAGTCCGTCTTTTGTGTGTAGCTAATAATTATGCAGCTCCTGGTTTTGACATACACTTTATCTAGCTAGCACATGTTACTTTCCTTCAATAAATTTGTCACTGCACTCCTGCTAACATGTTTCTGCTTCTCTCTCTCTCTCTCTCTCTCTCTCTCTTTTTCCTCCGTTCTCCGTCTCTTCTCCCTTCTCTTTCTCCCCCTCCCCAGTAAGAGGCCAGTCCTGTTGTTGCAGAATGAGCCCAGCTACGGTCAGCGTCGGCCCTACACCAACGAAGACGAGGCGTGGAAGTCGTTCCTGGAGAACCCCCTGACGGCCGCCACCAAGGCAATGATGAGCATCAACGGGGACGAGGACAGCGCCGCCGCCCTGGGCGTGCTCTACGACTACTACAAGGTAACACAGGACCCAGGCTGGTCGAATACAGCCTGGCACCCTTACTACACGCTAACACAGGACCCAGGCTGGTCGACTACAGGCTGGTACGACTACTACAAGGTAACACAGGACCCAGGCTGGTCGACTACAGGCTGGTGTGCCTACTACAAGGTAACACAGGACCCAGGCTGGTCGACTACAGGCTGGTACGCCTAATACAAGGTAACACAGGACCCAGGCTGGTCGACTACAGGCTGGAATGCCTGCTACAAGGTAACACAGGACCCAGGCTGGTCGACTACAGGCTGGTATGCATGCTACAAGGTAACACAGGACCCAGGCTGGTCGACTACAGGCTGGTATGCCTGCTACAAGGTAACACAGGACCCAGGCTGGTCGAGTACAGGCTGGTATGCCTGCTACAAGGTAACACAGGACCCAGGCTGGTCGAATACAGGCTGGCACCCTTACTACACGCTAACACAGGACCCAGGCTGGTCGACTACAGGCTGGTACGCCTACTACAAGGTAACACAGGACCCAGGCTGGTCGACTACAGGCTGGTACGCCTGCTACAAGGTAACACAGGACCCAGGCTGGTCGACTATATGCTGGTACGCCTGCTACAAGGTAACACAGGACCCAGGCTGGTCGACTACAGGCTGGTATGCCTGCTACAAGGTAACACAGGACCCAGGCTGGTCGAATACAGGCTGGTATGCATGCTACAAGGTAACACAGGACCCAGGCTGGTCGAATACAGGCTGGTATGCCTGCTACAAGGTAACACAGGACCCAGGCTGGTTGACTACTGGCTGGTATGACTATTACAAGGTGGCCTAAAAAAACAAGAATCAGTTGAGTCATTACTGATACAGGAGCTGTGCTCACCCACAGGTGTCATGACACTGTTGAGGTACGACATAAATCTGAGCCTTATAGACGAGGCCTACAACTCTAATAGCAACACAACCTCTCCAGTTATTACTGATACAGGAGCCATGTTCACCCACAGTTATTACAGATACAAGAGCCATGTTCACCCACAGTTATTACTGATACAGGAGCCATGTTCACCCACAGTTATTACAGATACAAGAGCCATGTTCACCCACAGTTATTACTGATACAGGAGCCATGTTCACCCACAGTTATTACTGATACAGGAGCCATGTTCACCCACAGTTATTACTGATACAGGAGCCATGTTCACCCACAGTTATTACAGATACAAGAGCCATGTTCACCCACAGTTATTACTGATACAGGAGCCATGTTCACCCACAGTTATTACAGATACAAGAGCCATGTTCACCCACAGTTATTACTGATACAGGAGCCATGTTCACCCACAGTTATTACTGATACAGGAGCCATGTTCACCCACAGTTATTACAGATACAGGAGCCATGTTCACCCACAGTTATTACTGATACAGAAGCCATGTTCACCCACAGTTATTACTGATACAGAAGCCATGTTCACCCACAGTTATTACTGATCCAGGAGCCATGTTCACCCACAGTTATTACTGATACAGGAGCCATGTTCACCCACAGTTATTACTGATACAGAAGCCATGTTCACCCACAGGTGTTACGACACTGTTCCACAACAATCCGAGCCATAGAGATCGACAGCGTTGGAGAAACTAATTGAATTAACAGCTGTGAGGTCTTAGTACTATTGCCTCTTAGTTCCGACTGAAGTAGCTTTACTTCCTGCATCTGTGAAACAGCAAAAACTAGCCGTGTTGTCTATGTAGACATGGTTCTATTGGATGTGGTCAGACTCACAGCGGCTGTGTTTACCTTCCCATGCAGGTGCCCAGAGAGAAGAGAACAATATCCCAGACCAAGACAGAGTCAATGGGCTCTGATGTGGATCCCAACAAAAGGTCCATGTAGGTAGAACATCCCTTTACAAACCACTGGGGAGGGCAAATGTGCTGTGTGCGCATGTGTGCATTTATAGGAACTACTAGGATTTTAGAAGTGAGAGGAATACAGGTCCTCCACACACCTCACCACCTCTCACTACACCTCACTACAACTTACCTTACCACACCTCACCTCACTACACCTCACCACACCTCACTACACCTTACCTTACCACACCTCACCTCACCACACCTCACTACACCTTACCTTACCAGACCTCACCTCAACTCACTACACCTTACCTTACCTCACCTCACCACACCTCACTACACCTTACCTTACCACACCTCACCTCACCACACCTCACTACACCTTACCTTACCTCACCTCACCACATCTCACCTCACTACACCTTACCTCACCTCACCACATCTCACCTCACTACACCTTATCTCACCTTGCCACACCACACCTCACCTCACCTTACCACACCGTCAGTTTGGTCCTTGTGATATTTCATCATAAACTGACATTTTACCTGCCATGTTTTTTGTTTTTCTTCAGGCACTTGATGGCCCCCCTGCAGGAAGCTTCCGTGGCGTCAGTGGAGAGCAGGATCCAGTTCCTGAAGGGCCCCATCAACATCCTGCTGCCCAACCAGCTAACTGGCCAGGACAACAAGAGAGGGGTCCTTTTCCCCTCCCCGGACACCACTGTCACCGTCTCCATCGCCGCCGCCCCCAACTATCCCAACGTCAAGATGGAGGTGCCCTCCCACAACTTCCACTGTGCCGAGTCCGACAGCCACACGGCAGAGTTCGCCAGGCAGCTTACACACAGCCAGTTCAGCCCTAGCACCCAGCCCCGTACCCCCGACTCCACCTTCCCAGAGACCTACAAGGATGGTTCCCAAGAGGTGTGGACACAACAACAGGAATCCAATAGCCTCTTCTCTAGTCTAAAACCCCCACCACCCTCCTCCACACCCCCACTCTCAGATCTCTCTCTCCAGTCAGACAATAACCCTTTCACCTGAGCCTCTGGAGCTTACAACAGTGGGTCTCAACCCTCCCTGTTTTTATTTGAACATTCCAAAATAGCAGGCCAGTGTGTTATTATGCCATTGTCTGGCCCACACAATAAAGTGCTGTACTATTTCCCCCCTTCAATAGCTCAGGCCTTTATCTCTCCTCGCTCTCCATTTAACCTGGAGGGGGATTACCTTGGAAAGGGATAACCCAACACAACCCCCTTCACACGGGGAGCAGAGGAAGGAGTGAGGGAAGGAGAGAGGGAAGGGGTGAGGGAAGGAGAGAGGGAGGGTAGGATGGGAAGTGGCTTGTTTCCACTTCAGTGAGAGAGAGCAAGAGAGAGAGAGAGAGAGAGAGAGAGAGCAAGAGAGAGAGAGAAAGTGTAACAGAGAAAAATAATGGTAGAGATGCAGCGAGACAGTGTAAGAAAGAAAGAAACACTAAGAGAGAGAGAGAGAGAGAGAGAGAGAGAGAGAGAGAGAGAGAGAGAGAGAGAGAGAGAGAGAGAGAGAGAGAGAGAGAGAGAGAGAGAGAGAGGGCTCCCAATACTCCCTGTAACCCCTGAGAGCGCTAGCTACAACCCTTGTCATGGAGGCTTGTCTAAATCCAGACCCTCTCTCCCCACTTCTCTGTCCTCTTTGTGTGCCACAGGTGTTTTCCTTCCCAGGGGATCTCCAGTTACGCATGGCCTCCATCTCGGCAGAGGAATACAGCGTGTTTGACACCGTGCCTGGGTAAGCCCTCCAGTCCGGCGCCTGCCCGCTGTCGCTCGCACCCCCCGCCATTCAGCCCCTGATAGGAGAATAACCTCATTCACTACAGTCACCTGGGGGTCAGCAGATTCCCTCAGTTTAAAAGCTACAATGCCAAACATAATGTTATCAGGGACTCAATCTAACCAATGGGAAGGGACTGATGAGGGTGGTCTTATTCAAGGGGTGACATTTGCAATGTATTTCAGATGTGGAAAATATAGATAATCAATATTTGCATAAGGTATATTCATAAATACTGAAAACACGTCTAGATTGTTTAGAATAAAGATAGATACCAGATAAACATCAGCTGAATACTAGATACATTACCTTTTCCATCTCTAGGCCTACTCTTTCCCTAGCCTGAAATCCAGGCCTGTTTTGTGCCAAACATATGACATGGAGTACAAGGAGTGGAATGTCAGCACAAAGCAGGTCTGGATTTCAGGCTACTCTTTCCCTAAAGGAAAATACAAATGTAGCCTACTGTGGTTTTGTCACTAATATTTATTTCCTGATTAGGAATAATTTTGAGTACACCCTGGATGCTTCCAAGTCGCTGCGTCAGAAGACAGGTGACGGTACCATGACGTACCTGAACAAGGGCCAGTTCTACCCCATCAGCCTCAGGGAGACAGACAACAGCAAGCTGCAGCACCCCATCAGCAAAGTCAGGGTAAGACCACACCACCAAGCTAGTTAGTTGCTCTACATTAGTTCATGGTCAATAACAGAAAACTTTTAGATTGGTCCTTGTCTGTAACTAAATATGTGCAGATAATTTGGCTAGGTCTCTCATGTTAAAGATACATTTTTTGATAGAATAAACAGAGAAATCTTAGTCTAGTTGGTAGCTATTATGCTAATAGTAGCTAATGTACTAACAAGTAGGAACTTGTTAAGTGGAATGTGTCAGTTAAGCTAGCATGATTGATGGCCCTGGGGTTGTGTGCACCATTTCAGAGTGTGGTGATGGTGGTGTTCGGGGAGGAGAAGTGCAGAGACGACCAGCTGAAGCACTGGAAGTACTGGCACTCCAGACAGCACACAGCCAAACAGAGGTGTCTTGATATTGGTAAGAGCCTATGCTACTGAAACCTACATGGAACACTAGTCCTCACAAACTCTTGAAGGAGACGCTACACCAAGACATGAAATACCTCATTTACGGTGCAAAGCACAAGTTAGTACAAGTTTTCAACTGTTATTATCTAAAGCGAGGAAAGACAAAAAACTGGCTAAAACATGAGTTGATTTACCCTTTAAGATTGTTCATGAACCTTAAATGTTTTATTACCTCTGGGTAAATAACAGGGGCAAACTTCACATTACAAACGCTTATTAAATCAGGCCATAGTTTTTATGTCACATAAAGTCACCAGAAGTACTGCCTGAATGGTTCTGAATACATTTCATCATATTTACCTGACACTCTTCTTACCATACCATCCTGCGCTGTCACGAGTCACTTTTGTTCCCTGAGTTGTTGTGCAACAGTCACCTTCCATCTCCTCCCCCGTGTCACATGCTGTCTCTGTCTCAGCTCAACTCTCATGACCTAGACAGAGAAGCAGCCAGCTAGCCAAGGAGCCAGGCAGACAGACCCACCAAATGAGCCAAAACCTCTATTCCACCTTAAATAAATAACTTAGTAGGAGATCACGTCTCCCTTGTCCATATACTCTTATTCTAAAAGGGAAAAAATATCCTGGATCTGATTGGTTGAACCTTAACAAACCTCTTTAGAACAATACACATGATTGGATGGAGGGTGATAATGTGAGTGGATATGGGACAAGGCCAGTTGTCCTATTTACTTTTACTTCACTACATTCCTAAATAAATGAATGTACTTTTTACTCCATACATTTTCCCTGACACCCAAAAGTACTCGTTACATTTTGAATGCTTAGCAGGACAGAAAAATGGTCAAATTCACGCACTTATCAAGAGAACATCCCTGGTCATCCCTACTGCCTCTGATCTGGCAGACTCTCTAAACACAAATGCTTAGTTTGTAAATTATGTGTGAGTGTTGGAGTGTGCCCCTCACTATCCGTAAAATATGCTGTCTGGTTTGTTTAGTATAAAGAATTTGAAATGATTTATACTTTTACTTTTGATACTTAAGTATATTTTAGCAATTACATTTACATTTGATACTTAAGTATATTTAAAACCAAATACTTTTAGACTTTTACTCAAGTAGTATTTTACTGGGGGACTTTTTCTTGAATCGTTTTCTATTAAGGTATCTATACTTTCACTCAAGTATGACAATTGGGTACTTTTTCCACCACTGCCTATTTGTTAATGATACCTGTGTCAACTGAGCTCCATGGTGGCTCCCTGTCGGGACAATACATCAGCTTAATTCTCTGGAGGTAGACTGATCAATCTTACTCTGCATGCACACACTGTGAAAGGAGAACTTAGTTCTGCTTGACAGAGGAAAGTGTATTGTCTCACTTGCAGTCTGACTTTGATGGAAGGACTGTGGGCGAAAGGTGACCATTGAGACAACCTGCTTGCTTTCGATTAAAGTAGTCAGTCAGCAACGTAGAAGTGCCCTACTAAAACAGTGTGGTTTCTGGCATAGGGGTATAGGTCTAATAAGGGACTTTGATGGGATTGGTCAGAATGTAAAGTTTGGAGACAAGCGCCTCAATTTCCGATAAATGGCATAGTGAAAAGGTTTTCTGAAGGATTAGACTTGTAGTACTACAACGCAAGACTACGAGACCAATACCACGGAGCAAGCTTTTTAAGCCGCACCTTTTGAGGACAAAAAGCTTGTTTGTTTATCAAACATCTAAGATGTGGGATGGGTGCTCACCAGGGTGGGAGCCCATTCTCAATGGTTGTATCTAATACAAGCTACTGACCTTCACTTCATTCTTATGCAAGGTTCCTAAAACCTTTAATTCAGCCCAGTCCTAATAGTGATAATAATAATACTAATAAAATAGCCTTCCACCTCTCCATACTTAGTTTCATAACTTAGCCACCGCCACGCTTATCTTAGCGCCCTCTCTTCATTGAGCGTCTTATGTCAGTGCTAACTGTACTAACAGCCCATGATGTGTCCCATGGTTCCCAGCTGACTACAAAGAGAGCTTCAACACAATCAGCAACATTGAGGAGATCTCCTACAACGCCATCTCCTTCACCTGGGACATCAATGAGGAGGCTAAGGTGAGATATAGGAAACACACCTTTTGGTATGAGGAATCAGAGAACAAAGGTGAAGAGAGATGGAAAGATAATTGTAAGCCTAGTTGTTTTCCCTAGAACACATGATGATGCCAAGTGTTTCTGGAGGATTCGGTTCATCTGATCACAATTTCCTCATCAACATTCTGTGTAAATGTGGCTGATGATTCTTCCAAAAATAGACTGCCTTCCCTTGCTCTGAAGGTTAGGATGTGTTTTGGCCATCACAGAAAAGGTGTCAGGTGATGCAAACCAATTTGTCAGCAAGCGATCGTCACACGCTTTGTCCTTTGTTTTCTTCTAAACGCCTATTATGGAAAGTGGTCCTTCGAGTTTTGATCTTAAAATAAAGACATTTATTGGCCCTTGGGGAGTTTTTCCAGTGTTTTGGGTCTATGGTTGCTTAGAGACCATAGTGAATAGGTGTGTAGGTGTTTGTCTGCCGTCGAGGCCACATGCTGAACTCGTTCTCGTCACCCCAGTTACTGAGCTAAAGTGATGCACGTACAAGGGAGGCCTAAGGATCTAGGACTTGCCTAGTGCCTAACAATGGGAGTTGGAATGAGGAAACGCGGCAGGGGGGCAGAACTGGATTTGACAGCTAGCGATGGAATCCCGTCCGACCGGGTACGAGGTGACAGACATAATCCACCGTCCCTGACCAGTTTGTTGGGTTGTGAGGGATGGCGTCAACAGACAATCTCACAGACGCTTTAGCTAGCGCTCTATGTTCATGGGGTGCTATGACACTGCTACTGTTGACTGTTGTACTGTTAGCCTGGGATGCACAAACAGACTAACAGCTAGACAGTTCATCTATCCCTTCCATCTCCTTGCTCTTTGGCTTTCACTGAGAGACACACACACACACACGCGTGTGTGCGTGTGTGCGTGTGTATGTGTGTGTGTGTGTGTGTGTGTGTGTGTGTGTGTGTGTGTGTGTGTGTGTGTGTGTGTGTGTGTGTGTGTGTGTGTGTGTGTGTGTGTGTGTGTGTGTGTGTGTGTGTGTGCGAGTGAAAGACGCTTTACCTTCTCTCGCTGTGTCCCCTGATGATTTAATAACTTAGGCACACACAGTTTACTCAGAAGGAGGAAATGAAACAAGGAAATGAAACAAGGCAGAGTAGGAGCAGCCTTTCTCAAATGTTGACACGCTTTGGGCTTCTTGACAAAACACTCTGCATGAGAATAGAACATTATACGATGAGATCATCTTTACTGAAGATGAGCAATTGCAAAAACGTTAAAATGGAACATACTTGTATTCGTAGCTCGTGAAACTATGTTGCACCATACATGACTTTACATGAAGTTAGCCACATAGTTTCTTACCACTTTGGGTAACCAGCAGGCTATTTGATTAAACCAAGGATCTCATTTAGAAAACTAGTTACATTCTGCTTAAAATGAACTGCAAAAACGTGTTACGAAATAGTTACTAGGTGGCTATACCAATAAATTAACAGTTCAGTCTAACTACATCAAATCTGTGCAACTTGCAGTAAAGGTTTTTCAGCATAGTGGTTATATGTTAAGTAAGCATATTGAAATAGTTATTTCTCTAGTAAGCGATCTATTGAAATAGCTTTCGGCAACCTTGTTTTAATGGTTGGCACTAAAACCAAGAGTCAACATGTAATTACCACTCTCTGCCAAAAGAGGGAGACACACACCAGTTCAGTGAAGACAGCCTGTTCATAAACAAGGAACCAGACAAAGACATCCTTTGTCAGTGGGAATGCTCTTGAATAACTATTATCTAATTTACTGTGTATGGAACATCAGTTAATGACAAAGAATATAATTAACATTTTACAATTTGCATTATTATTATTATTTTATTTAAAAAATGTATTCATTTTTTTAATGTAACCTTTATTTAACTAGGCAAGTCAGTTAAGAACAAATTCTTATTTACAATGACGGCCTACCCCGGTCAAACCCGGACGATGCTGGGCCAATTGTGCGCCGCCCTATGGGACTCCCAACCACGGCCGGATGTGATACAGCCTGGATACAAACCACGGACCGTAGTGACGCCTCTTACATTGAGATGCAGTGACTTAGACCGCTGCACCACTTATCAGTCACATTTATCTGCTTTCGTTCTTGTAATATCTGTATGCCAATAACAAATCCTATTATTCTCACAAAAACTGTCCCTGCAGCGTTGGTGGTCATATTCTCTAAACTCAGTCCCAACCTCTGACGCACTGTATGCCACTTCTGTGTCCAGAATATATAAACAAGGTATATGCCTTAAGTGTAAGATACCATGCACTGTGCACAATCACTATAATGTTTAACATAGAGGCAATGGAACACATCTCTTTTGTTAATATATCAAACTCCCACCTCCTCCCCCTCCCTTCTGTCCGCCCCCATCCTCCTATGAGCCAGTCAGGAACCACCTCCTATGTAATTCAATGTAATTCCAATTTGCATGTTATGTGTTGCTATGCACAGTTTTAATGTGCCTGAATTTCTCCACAAACAAAATTCAAAAAACAAAGTCATAAATCTTGCTCCTCCTCTTCTGCCTTCATCATCCTCTTCCTCCTCTTCCTCATTTTCCTTCTCCTCTTCCTCCTCCTCAGATCTTCATCTCGGTCAACTGTCTGAGCACAGACTTCTCTTCCCAGAAGGGTGTGAAAGGCCTGCCCCTGAACCTGCAGATAGACACCTACAGCTACAACAACCGCAGCAACAAGCCCATCCACCGGGCCTTCTGCCAGATCAAGGTGTTCTGTGACAAGGGAGCTGAGAGGAAGATCAGAGACGAGGAGAAGAAGCAGTCCCGTAGGAAGGGCAAGAGCACCGACCTCAACACCAGTCTGGGATCATGTGAGTTCCCACTGAACACACACACACACACACACACACACACACACACACACACACACACACACACACACACACACACACACACACACACACACACACACACACACACACACACACACACACACACACACACACACACACACACAGTCAAAGCATGTGTATACGCGCTTATATTATGCTATATTTTTTGTGATCACACACACACGTCTATCTTGCAATGATGCTCATCAACAAGTCTCATTATTTGTCATTTTTGCCCCTCCATAGATGTGGACGTTAAAGTCCCTTTCCTTCAGAAGCGTAATGATGTCACAACCTTTAAGATGATGACTGACTTTGAGACCCAGCCGGTTCTCTTTATACCTGATATCCACTTCTCCATCTTCCAGCGCCATGTGAGTACCTAGCCCCTAAACACTGATATGTGGTCAGTTTTTCATTTTACCCTCTAAAGGTTAAGGTTAGGACTTGGGGAGGGTAAGCTGATCCTAGATCTGTGTCTAAGGGTCAGCATTCTGGGCTAGGTCACGGGTTATGCAGAGTATAGCTACCACATAAATCATGTTAATCAACGAAACCTGTGGCATTCAAACTGATATAAAATCACCGTTTGGTTTTCCTAGTATAGTGTAGTTGTGGTGATAAGGCTGTTATCAGATTCATTGGAACAAAATGATAAACCCCAACCCCAACGTTAAAACATTTTTAAAAAACATTGTTTTTATCTATGTACACTCCCGTTCAAAAGTTTGAGGTCACTTAGAAATGTCCTTGTTTTTGAAAGAAAATCAAATTTTTTGTCCATCGAAATAACATCAAATTGATCAGAAATACAGTGTAGACATTGTTAATGTTGTAAATGACTATTGTAGCTGGAAATGGCAGATTTTTTATGGAATATCTACGTAGGCGTACAGAGGCCCATTATCAGCAACCATCACTCCTGTGTTCCAATGGCACGTTGTGATAGCTAATCCAAGTTGATCATTTTAGAAGGCTAATTGATCATTAGAAAAACCTTTTGCAATTATGTTAGCACAGCTGAAAACTGTTGTCTGATTAAAGAAGCAATAAAACTGGCCTTCTTTAGGCTAGTTGAGTATCTGGAGCATCAGCATTTGTGGGTTCGATTACAGGCTCAAAATGGCCAGAAACAAACTTTCTTCTGAAACTTGTCAGTCTATTCTTGTTCAGAGGAATTAAGGCTATTCCATGCAAGAAATTGCCAACAAACTGAAAATCTCGTACAACGCTGTGTACTACTCCCTTCGCAGAACAGCACAACGTGCCATTGGAACACAGGAGTGATGGTTGCTGATAATGGGCCCCTGTACGCCTATGTAGATATTCCATAAAAAATCTGCCGTTTCCAGCTACAATAGTCATTTACAACATCAACAATGTCTACACTGTACTTTTGATCAATGTGATGTTAATTTAATGGACAAAAAAAAAAATCTTTAAAAAACAAGGAAATTTCTAAGTGACCCCAAACTTTTGAACGGTAGTGTATATTTGCACAAGTGGTTAACAACAGCCATTCCTTTAGATAACATAGTAGTTATATCTATTAAGATAATATACAGTACTTGGTGCAGATTCAATCATAAAAACCGTATCAAAGGGCATTTGAATGCAACTTCAATCAGCCTCTGACTACCAAAGAGTCCAGTCCACCCTCTCCATGTCTCTTTCAGACTTCTAAAGAGCCACTCATTCTGGCAGTCCTTCACTAAATACCAGGAGTTCTTTAGAGAGTGGATATCCCCTAAGGCAATCTTACTTTAGGGTGTATTGGCTTTTGCCTATTGTTAATAGATGAATTAGAGACCAAACCCTAGTGTTTGAAGTCTAAGCCCTGAACACCATTGATGTCCAGTGATTTTCTGGGGATCCGTAGTGCATTATGGGGGATCAGAGTTGAGACATTTCAGAAGTGTTCCCAAAAATTCCCAGGTTTTCCAGAAATCCTGGTTGAAATAACAGAATAGTTTATTTTGGAACTCTACATAGGGGGATGTGCTATGTCTATGCCATGTTATGACCTTGTATAGCCCGCCCAGCACTCCTCATGACAGTCATTCCTCTCCAGCTGGTTGGGCCAGGTGACGGGTCATTTCTCTCCAGCTGGTTGGGCCAGGTGACGGGTCATTCCTCTCCAGCTGGTTGGGCCAGGTCACGGGTCATTCCTCTCTAGCTGGTTGGGCCAGGTGACAGGTCATTCCTCTCCAGCTGGTTGGGCCAGGTCACGGGTCATTCCTCTCTAGCTGGTTGGGCCAGGTCACGGGTCATTCCTCTCCAGCTGGTTGGGCCAGGTCACGGGTCATTCCTCTCTAGCTGGTTGGGCCAGGTGACGGGTCCCAGACCCCACACTCTGGCAGTCGGCACTCGCAGAGTGGTGTTCTCTGGGATGTATATACGATCACCATGGACAAGCAGCTCTTTCTGTTTTCAAGACCTATTAGAAAGAACGGACTAGTCGACTGGTGCCTGGCCAATGTCATTGTCACTTTGTCACTATGAGATCAGAGGGTTTGTCCCAAATGGCACCCAACAGTAGTGCAGTACACTACTGTTGACCATAGCCCTATGGGCCTTAGTCAAAAGTAGTGCATCTATTTCATATATAGTGCACTACTTTTGACTAGGGACAAAACGTAGTGCACTATATAGGGAGCTATTTCAGACACAACCATATAATTTGTTATGATTTTTTTAACCTTTATTTAACTAGGCAAGTCAGTTAAGAACAAATTCTTATTTTCAATGACAGCCTAGGAACAGTGGGTTAGCTGCCTTGTTCAGTGGCAGAAGGACAGATTTTTACCTTGTCAGCTCTGGGATTCAATCTTGCAACCTTTCAGTTACTAGTCCAACACTCTAACCACCAGGCTACCTGGGTCACACCTTATGTGGTTGTTGGCTGGTAAACAGTTTCAACTCCTACTCAGGTCAAGGTGCAGGTCAAGGTGACTAAAATATACAGTGTTTGGCCAATTGGCCAGGATACTGTAATCATGTAATATCATGGGATCGGGGGTTGGTTATATAACCTGGGAGGTTCCAGTGCCATCTGATAGGTGGAGATGGCCTTGGGAGAGATCCCAAGGTTTCTAGGTGTGTGAGTCAAATTATCTTACATGGTGCTTCAACGAATCCAAACATGTTTGGAATCACTCTCATATGTGTGCATATCTCATCATTTCAATATCATTGATTATGGAAGCCCAGTGGTTTCTTAATACGGCACCTAATGCAGTATGTCTAGAGTAGACTGCACCTGTTGCACTTGTGACTTGGCTTGATGCGAAGGGGACAGGAGACAGAGGGGAGTGTAGCACACGTCTGTCTACGTGTGGTATGTCAGGTCGCTCTCTCCATTCCCCAACAACACACCTCTTCCTGGCACTAGCAGTGCTCCTAGCCACCCCTGGACTCTGAACCCTCCTTGGCTTAGCAATGTGATATCACATGGCCCTCAGGGTGGTTGCAGGAAGCCTAGAGTGAACCATTTTCCCTAGACTTGTAAGATGGGCAGACAGTTGTTTTGATTCATCCCTGTGGCTCTGTAGAAAGTGAACTTTGACTGCCCCCTGTTGGCAACAGTGGCACCAAGGTCCGTTCATGAGGTTTGCGTATTTGAAAATATTATTGCAACAGAAAACGAACATGAGTGTTTCACATTGGACAAGTCCAGGTAGTCCCTCCCTGTTTCAGTCCGTTTGGTGCATAATGAACATGACCCAGCTGAGCTGACTGAGTTCTCTGGTTTCTGGGCCACATGACGTTGCTGACATGCAGGGTGGACCGAGCTGAAAATAAACCTTTACTGTTTACCATTCTGATCCAGCCTGGAAGGAAAACATTTCTTTTGACACACGATTGGCATAAAATGGCAACCCAGTAAATCTCTAGCGCTCCTATCAGTTAGTGATTAGCAGGGGGACTTGGTTTCCTCTGAGAATAGACTATTGATGTGGTCTGGTCCAGGTGTTTAGTACGTGCTCCTTAACTACATAGTGGAGGAGTACACACTAACAACCAGAGATAACATTGATTATACATTCCATAATTCCCTCTAAAATATGGACACTGCTTAGTTACAACACACGACTGCACTCTGTTACCTGTGAATGTGTTTAGTATTGATAAGACAATCAATGAAGGAATGGAAACCAGGTTAGAAGGCAAGTGGGCCAATTAAATGTATCCTTCTAACCAGGTCAGAGAGCGAGTGGGCCAATTAAATGTATCCTTCTAACCAGGTCAGAGAGCGAGTGGGCCAATTAAATGTATCCTTCTAACCAGGTCAGAGAGCGAGTGGGCCAATTAAATGTATCCTTCTAACCAGGTCAGAGAGCGAGTGGGCCAATTAAATGGATCCTTCTAACCAGGTTGCACTTATCTTGTGCTGCAAGAATGGCCTTTTGGATTTAGGAATCAAAATGTTACTCAAAATAATCTGCACTGCATATTACAGTAATAAATTAAAGCATGCTCTCATGTTGAGGGGAAAATATTTAAATCATATCAAAAACACTGCCATCAGTTTTGATTCAAGAGGTCCCTTAGGATTGTTGACACGGCCCACAAAGTTCAATAGACCTGTTCCATATTAGATCAAATTACCTCTTTCATATGTATGACTGTGTTATTTCACCCTTGACCCATATCATTCCCTCCCCTCATTCTCTGTTCTCTCCCTCTTTCTCCATCTTCACCTGCTTTCTCCCTCTTCTCTCTCTTTCTCCCTCTATTCTCTCTCTTTCTCCATGCAGCCCTTCTCACAAGAAGATGGAGAGGAAAGGTGAGTTCCTGGAAACATTGACTTCACGCTAATTAGTTTTATTGGACAAGTAGGTGGAAAAGGGCTGGAGTAAATAAAGTATGGCCACTCATATGGTTGCTGTTGGACCGAGACAACCTTTAGCTCTTCCAGTTTCAACCTTTAGCTCTTCCAGTTTCAACCTTTAGCTCTTCCAGTTTCAACCTTTAGCTCTTCCAGTTTCCACCTTTAGCTCTTCCAGTTTCCACCTTTAGCTCTTCCAGTTTCCACCTTTAGCTCTTCCAGTTTCAAACTTTAGCTCTTCCAGTGTCCACCTTTAGCTCTTCCAGTTTCAACCTTTAGCTCTTCCAGTGTCAACCTTTAGCTCTTCCAGTTTCAACCTTTAGCTCTTACAGTTTCCACCTTTAGTTCTTCCAGTTTCCACCTTTAGCTCTTCCAGTTTCAACCTTTAGCTCTTCCAGTTTCCACCTTTAGCTCTTCCAGTTTCAACCTTTAGCTCTTCCAGTGTCAACCTTTAGCTCTTCCAGTTTCAACCTTTAGCTCTTCCAGTTTCCACCTTTAGTTCTTCCAGTTTCCACCTTTAGTTCTTCCAGTTTCAACCTTTAGCTCTTCCAGTTTCCACCTTTAGCTCTTCCAGTTTCCACCTTTAGCTCTTCCAGTTTCCACCTTTAGCTCTTCCTGTTTCAACCTTTAGCTCTTCCTGTTTCAACCTTTAGCTCTTCCAGTTTCAATCTTTAGGTCTTCCAGTTTCCACCTTTAGCTCTTCCAGTTTCAACCTTTAGCTCTTCCAGTTTCCACCTTTAGCTCTTCCAGTTTCAACCTTTAGCTCTTCCAGTTTCAACCTTTAGCTCTTCCAGTTTCCACCTTTAGCTCTTCCAGTTTCAACCTTTAGCTCTTCCAGTTTCCACCTTTAGCTCTTCCAGTTTCCACCTTTAGCTCTTCCAGTGTCCACCTTTAGCTCTTCCAGTTTCCACCTTTAGTTCTTCCAGTTTCAATCTTTAGCTCTTCCAGTTTCAACCTTTAGCTCTTCCAGTTTCAACCTTTAGCTCTTCCAGTTTCCACCTTTAGCTCTTCCAGTTTCAATCTTTAGCTCTTCCAGTTTCCACCTTTAGCTCTTCCAGTTTCCACCTTTAGCTACACCAGTGAAAACCCCCTGTTTCACGTGAAGAGTCTAAACTTCTAAGAAAGACGCCGAGAGTTGTTTGTGTCATGGTCTATTACGTAGTTGTTAGGGTTGTTAGGGTGGTTGTTAGGGTTGTTAGGGTGGTTGTTAGGGTGGTTTGGATGGTTGTTAGGGTTGTTAGGATGGTTTGGGTGGTTGTTAGGGCCTTCCTGCTATTTCTCTGGAAGAGGGCCTCACAGGCTTAACTGGAGTGTGTGTGTGTGTGCGTGCGTGCGCATAAGCGCTCTAAACCAACCTGTCGTGTGTGTCCATTGCAGTTCGGGCATGAAGAGATCGCTCTACGCTGAGGATGAGTTTGGTTCACCTTCCAATAAGCTGTCCAGAATGGACAAGCCCAAGAAAGGTATGACGTGTGTGTGTGCCCACCCACCAATGCGCTGTGTATACACTACTGATAAGGTCACTGTCTACCATGAAACCAGAGAGAGAGAGCTAGGTATGGAGAGGGAGGAGTGTGTGTGTTATGGCTTGCCTTGAAGGCCACCAACACCCCACCACACACACACACCTTACCCATAGATGTGAGGCACGTGATTTCTTATTTACCCAGCTCCTGAAAACACAACAGCATTATCCCCCTTCCCACCGTGAACATCACAATATCATTGTTCATTCTCACCTCTCTCACACACAAGGACACGTTCTTCATCCTTCATCAGCATATGAACACACATGCAAACACACACAGAAAAACATACACACAGAGAGCTGGGCAGTATTTTTGTTCAATTCATTAGAAATACGTATATCAACTACCTTTGACTGTTTTGTAATTTGCATTTCATTAGCCTGTTACAATCCATGTAACAAGACACTTTCGAGAGTTGTAATTTTTGTTTTCAAAATACTTTTCTATACCATTTTGTTATGGTGGTTCACAATTTTGTAGCCCCCTTTTAGCCTGCATTGTTGTCAGAATCTGATTGCACTATAGTGTTATAAGAGACTCTGTTAAATGACCTAAATGTAAATGTCAAAATTAACACTTGCAAAGCATGCTGAGTATTATTCTAAAGCACTCCGACCCCGAAACTAGGCCAATAAAAAACCCAGTGTGCTTTGCAGTTGATCATTTACATTTTGGTCATTTAGAGACGCTCTTATGCAGAGTGACTTACAAGTAGTGCATTAAACTAGGGTAGATGAAAAAACATATCACAGTCATAGCAAGTGCCAAAAGTGTCCCTGAAAATTGCACATACAGTGAGCTCCAAAAGTATTGGGACAGTGAGCTCCAAAAGTATTGGGACAGTGAGCAATTAATTGTTGTTTTGGCTCTGTACTCCAGCACATTGGATTTGAAATCATACAATGATTACGAAGTTAAAGTGCATACTGTCATCTTTAATCTGAGGGCATTTACATCCATATCGGGTGAACCGTTTAGAAATTACACCACTTTCTGTACATAATCTCCCCATTTTAGAGGACCAAAAGTATTGAGACAAATTCACTTATGTGTATTAAAGTAGTCAAAAGTGTAGTATTTAGTCCCATATTTATAGCACGCAATGCTTACATCAAGCTTGTGACTTAACAAACTTTGTTGGATGCATTTGCTGTTTGTTTTGGTTGTGTTTCAGAGTATTTTGTAAAAATAACCTATAACTTCCGTTCTCAAAGCATTATTGAAACCTCTCAGGAAAACTTTCAAGGAACCAGAGTAAAACGCTCTCAGAACCTCCCTGCAACCTAAAGATAAACGTTCCTAGAACAGGCAGCATTTTCACTTCTGTTTTCAGAACATTTAAAAAACGTTAAATTTTACTGGTCAGGAAACGTATGGCTTCGTTCCCACAACCAATGTCAAACCAACAACATACCAAATCAAATCAAATTCTATTTGTCACATGTGCCGAATAGAACAGGTGTAGGCTTTACCATGAAATGCTTACTTACTAGCCCTTTTTTGCAAAAAATAAAAAAGGAAATAGTAATAAAATAACAACGAGACTATATACAAGGCGTAACGGTACCAAGTCAATGTGGGAACAAGGTAGTTGAGGTAATTGAGGTAGTATGTACATACATACTGAACAAAAATATAAACGCAACATGTAAAGTGTTGGTCCCATGTTTCATGAGCTGAAATAAAAGATCCCAGAAATGTTCCATTTGCACAAATTTGTTTACATCTCTGTTAATGAGCATTTCTCCTTTGCCAAGATAATCAATCCATCTGACATGTGTGGCATATCAAGAAACTGATTAAACAGCATGATCATTACACAGGTTCACGTTGTACAGGGGACAATAAAAGGCCATTCTAAAATGTGCAGTTTTGTCACACAACACAATGCCACAGATGTCTCTGTTTTGAGGGAGCATGCAACTGGCATGCTGACTGCAAGATTGTCCACCAGAGCAATTGCCAGAGAATTTGATGTTATTTTCTCTACCATAAGCCACCTCAACTTCATTTTAGAGAATTTGGCTGTGAATTATTTTTTTATGTAACCTTTATTTAACAACGCAAGTCAGTTAAGAACAAATTATTATTTACAATGACGGCCTACACCGGCCAAACCCAGACGACGCTGGGCCAATTGTGCGCCGCCCTATGGGACTCCCAATCACAGCCGGTTGTGATACAGCCGATTGTGATACAGCCTGGCTCGAACCAGGGTGTCTGTAGTGACGTCAGAAATCATCTCAGGAAAGCTCATCTCCGTTCTCGTCGTCCTCACCAGGGTTTTGACCTGACTGCAGTTTGGCATCGTAACCGACTTCAGTTTACAAATGCTCACCTTCCATGGCCACTGGCACGCTGGAGAATTGTGCTGTTGGCGGATGAATCCAGGTTTCCACTGTACCCGGCAGATGCCAGACCACATGTATTGCATCATGTGGGCGAGCAGTTTGCTGATGTCAACGTTGTGAACAGAGTGCCCCATGGTGGCAGTGGGGTTATGGTATGGGCAGGCATAAGCAATGAACACAATATAATTTTATAGATGGCAATTTGATTGTTGGCATGCTCTAGATCGACGTGTACGACAGCGTTCCAGTTCCCGCCGATAACCAACAACTTCGCACAGCCATTGAAGAGGAGTGGGACAACATTCCACAGGCCACAATGAACAGCCTGATCAACTCTATGCAAAGGAGATGTCTCGCTGTATGAAGTAAATGGTGGTCACACCAGATACGGACTGTTTTTCTGTTCCAATCCCCTAGGGTATCTGTGATCAACAGACGCATACCCTCATTCCCATGTGAAATCAATAGATTAGGGCCTAATGAATTTATTTCAATTGACTGATTTTCTTTATGAAATGTAACTCAGTTGCCTAGCAGTTAAGCACGTTGGGTCAGTAACCGAAAGGTTACTTGTTCGAATCCCGGAGCCGACTAGGTGAAAAATCTGACTATGTACCCTTGAGCAAGGCAGTAAACCCTACTTGCTCCTGTAAGTTGCTCTGGATAAGAGCGTCTGCTAAAAATGTTGAATGTTGCGTTTATATAGCAGCAGTGCGCTGTGTGTTACTACGCTGTGTGAGGTATTGGCTACTTGAGACTGGGACATAGTGAGATGCTCAGATGCCCAAACCCACATCAAGGGCTTTACCACTGTTAGCTTCAGCAGAAAAGATATCTGACTTTGCCAAGTTAATGTGTTGTGTGATTCAGGGTGTGTGTCCTGCTATGACCATTTCAGTGTGTCCGTGTGTGAGTCCATTTCTGTTTGTTGTGTGTGTGTGAGTGATCAATATGTCTCACTGCATGCCTCGTCTCTCCTGTGTAGTTCTGCTGTACGTGCGTAGGGAGACAGAGGAGGTGTTTGATGCGGTCATGCTGAAGAACCCAACAATGAACGGGCTGGTGGAAGCAGTAAGTTCTTACTCAATATGAACAGGAAATTAACACTGCCAGACATATGGTGTCCGTTATGGGAGGCTGGTCACATTGCATCACTCCAGTGACATGGTGGGTGGCACTGTTTGTGACACGGCCCACTCTGCCACACAGACTCCTCTATCCTGCAATTACCCATGTCCACTATCTGTCTCTCTCAGCTTGATCCTAATTCAACTCAGCATGAGCGAGAGGGAGAGCTATGACCTCAACTCTTTCCTCAAAATGAAGTAGAGGGACAGACAGAGAGCGAGAGAGAATGAGAAAGGAGGATGCTCAAGGAGGACAGAGGCATTACCATGTGTAGGGTCTCCGCTTCTCCGTACAGTCATTCAGCCTTCCCGTCACGTGGGGGTGCTGTGGTTCTGATCAGGGGGGTCTGTCTGTCTGGCGTAGTGCACTAAGACAAAGGTGACAGGATATCCCTCAGCAGGGGGCAGCCTCAAGGTCTGTGAGGAAACTAGACATGGGTCTCCAACCGCCTCCGCAACAGGCCAAATGAGTCCTGACAGGACTGGACCTGGCCTCTCAGCAGGCCAAATGAGTCGTGACAGGACTCTCAATAGGCCAAATGAGTCGTGACAAGACTGGACCTGGCCTCTTAACAGGCCAAATGAGTCGTGACAGGACTGGACCTGGCCTCTCAACAGGCCAAATGAGTCGTGACAGGACTAGACCTGGCCTCTCAACAGGCCAAATGAGTCATGACAGGACTGGACCTGGCCTCTCAACAGGCCAAATGAGTCGTGGCAGGACTGGACCTGGCCTCTCAACAGGCCAAATGAGTCATGACATGACTGGACCTGGCCTCTCAACAGGCCAAATGAGTCGTGGCAGGACTGGACCTGGCCTCTCAACAGGCCAAATGAGTCATGACATGACTGGACCTGGCCTCTCAACAGGCCAAATGAGTCATGACATGACTGGACCTGGCCTCTCAACAGGCCAAATGAGTCATGACAGGACTATACCTGGCCTCTTAGTTTCTCTGGGAGGGAAGTGTAGTCAGCTGGGGAGAAAATGTGGGCAAAGATACCGCACACCTCTCTTTTCTTTCCTGGTTGAATTCAGATTCTGTTTAATGTCTGCTATTCGACCTGAGTAATTGTTAGAGTGGTGTATTGTATATTTCATTTCCATTCTCTTCTTTCAATAGAGAGACTACTGTATTACAAGCCTTTGTTGCTCCGCTTCTTCTAGATATCCGAGAAATACAACGTGCCGCTCCAGAAAGTAGGGAAAGTCTACAAGAAATGCAAGAAAGGGTAAGTTGTTCTCATCAATGGTAAATCTATTTACCATGATTTAAGAATTCTACAACAAGTAAGTTATATTTGTGAAGAATCAGGCCTTTTATGTATTTTTACACAACATAAGACTCTGACCATAGAAATGTAATGATTCGATGTTATTACTGCGATACTGACATTTCTATCTGTCCCTCTGTTAGGATTCTAGTCAACATGGATGACAACATCATCAAACACTATTCCAACGAAGACACCTTCCAGATCTCTATGGAGGAGCTAGGGGGCATTTATAAACTCACCCTGACTGAAATCTGATTGGCCCAAAGGGAGGGGTGGGGAGTGATTGACACTATCACTGCTCAGTCCGCAAAGAGTGTGGCGATAGGGCAGCTTGTAAAGTTGTTGTAAATGTAAAGACTCTTAGTTTACAGATACACATGGCATTGGCCCAGGCACCAAAAATGGACAGAATGTCTCAGACATTAGCCATATCTACAGTCCACTAGCCTGGTCCCAGATCTGTTGTTAGGCTTGCCAATGATCAGCATAGACAGATCTGGGACCAGGTTTAAACTGTCCACCTGTCTAAGAGTCCGTGTTCTTCTTTATTTGTGACGTCACTAATACAAGTTACAAAGCCACTACTCTTATGCCATGATGACATTGTGTTGATGGCTTGATGTAGACTTTTCATACATTTTTGATACTTTTGTATTTAAGAATTGAGTCTGACAAGAAGCCCTCTTAGCTATGTCTTATAGGTATGCTGAGGCCATTTGAGAATCTTTGTTTATTTGTGTGGCGTGTCTCTCAGTATCTTTGTGTTGTACATGGTATAAGTGAAAGCATCAGTCTAATAGTGCATTGCTTTTGGCATTAGCGTCATAGTGATCTGGAGATGTATGCAATCGTTTAGCCTGGTCCTCGATCTGTTTGGTGTGTCTTGCCAATTCATGTGGGGATTGTCAAGCCAAACAAAACAAGACAGTGAAAACACAACTGGGACCAGGCTAGCTATCCTTATGCCTCAGGCTGCATTCTATCTGCCCCCTTGGAAAGGGTTGTCACTAGTTACCACAGCTACAAAGTCAACAATTGTCCAGATTGTAAAATGAATGAAAACTAAAATGCAGCTTTTTGGTCTTAATTTAAGGTTAGGGTTAGGAATAAGGTTAGCAGTGTGGTTAAGGTTAGGGTTAAGGCTCGTGTAAGGTTTAAAATCAGATTTTAAAGAAGAACATTTTTAGAAATAGCCGAGGTTTAGCCATGACTATGACTATGTGGCTGTGGTAACTAGTGACGAACCTCGGAAAGCCATAGTACTGAAGACAGATCTTAATCTATTAAACTAGGATATCTAGTAGGATATCTATTAGGATATCTATTAGGATATCTATTAGGATATCTATTAGGAGATCTAGTAGGATATTTCGCACACAAGGTGAGTGCAAACGCGTATTGTAAATAGAGAGGATGGATTGGCCTGGTTGGCTTACTCACTGTATTGATACTAAACATCCTGGCAGTATTTAGTATGTATGTAATGTACACGCTACCACAGTCTGGCAGTTAGTATGATATAATCTGTGTTTGTTGCTACTGTATGTGTGTTTTGAGAATGAGCATGTAATGTATGTGTGTGTCATATGGATTCTGAATATGATGGAGAGCAGACATTTTCCCTCATACTGCTTTAGCATATGGCCTCTTCATAAGTATTACATGTCAAAAAATGATAATAAGATAAAAATGTATCAACCCTTCTGTCACTCAGCTATGGTGTGAATAGGATTCAGACCACAGGAGGCTGCTGAGGGGAGGTCGGCTCATAATAATGGCCAGAACAGAGCAAATGGAATGGCATCGAACAACTGGAAACCACGTTTAATGTATTTGATGCCCTTCCACTGATTCCACTCCAGTCAATACCACGAGCCTGTTCTCCCCAGTAAAGGTGCCACCAACCTCCTGTGATTGACTATTAGTCTATTAGTACAAAGGAAGTGCAATAAGTCAGTGATTGAAGCTCAAACACATTCAGATGGACAGATTTTCCCTTTATTTTCATACACATATCAGACACAGTAATAGTGTGATAACATGACATTTGTGTCCATTTGAAAATGTGGGGGACATTTCTTTCCTTGTGTACCTTCGCAGCTCCTATTTGCACCAGAGTAACAAAGTGATGCTCCAGTGCTTATGAATAATTTCAGCCAGTAGTTTTAAAAGTAGTGCTCACGAGCCAAAACCTGTTCCCGGATATTGTCGACTATGTTATCCATTTCGTATGATAAGTTACGTCCTGCAACAACAAAAAAATGCCTTAAAATGTTTTATTCGTATGATATGTTAAGTGCTTAATATCCCGGACTGCATCTTTAATGTCTATATATTTATTATGAGAATGGGAAATAGGGTATTTTTTTACCATATACACTGAACAAAAATATAAATGCAACAATTAAAATGTTGGTTTTCATGAGCTGAAATAAAAGATCCCAGATATTTTCCATATGCACAAAAAGCTTATTTCTCTAAAATGTTTTGCACAAATTTGTTTACATCCCTGTGAGTGAGCATTTCTCTTTTGCCAAGATAATCCATCCACCTGACAGGTGTGGCATATCAAGGAGCTGATTAAACAGCATGATCATTACACAGGTGCACCTTGTGCTGGGGACAATTAAAGGTCTCTCTAAAATGTGCAGTTTTATCACACAATAAAATGCCACAGATGTCTCAAGTTTTGAGGGAGCGTGCAATTGGCATGCTGACTGTAAGAATGTCCACCAGAGCTGTTGCCAGATAATTGAATGTTAATTTCTCTACTATAAGCCGCCTCCAAAGTAATTCTAGAAAATTTGGCAGGACGCCAAACAGGCCTCACAACCGCAGACCACGTGTATGGCTTCGTGTGGGCGAGCGGTTTGCTAATGTCAGCGTTGTGAACAGAGTGCCCCGTGGTGGGGTTATGGTATGGGCAGGCATAAGCTATGGATAACAAACACATATGCATTTTATCCATGGCAATTTGAATGCACAGAGATACTGTACCGAGATCCTGAGGCCCTTTGTCGTACCATTCATCCGCCGTCATCACATCATGTTTCAGCATGATAATGCACGGCCCCATGTCACAAGGATCAGTACACAATTCCTGGAAGCTTAAAATGTCCCAGTTTTTCCATGGCCTTACCAGACATGTCACCCATTGAGCATGTTTGGGATGCTGAGGATCGTCATGTACGACAGTGTGTTCCAGTTTTTATCTAGCAACTTAGCCCAGCCATTGAAGAGGAGTGGGACAACACTCCACAGGCCACAATCAACAGCCTGATCAACTCTGTGCGAAGGAGATGTGTCGCGCTGCATGAGGCAAATGGTGGTCAACCCAGATACTGACTGGTTTTCTGATCCACACCCCAACCTTTTTTAATGTATCTGTGACCAACAGATGCATATTTGTATTCCCAGTCATGTGAAATCCATAGATTAGGGAGTACTGAATTGTCCAATTGAGTGATTTCCTTATATGAACTGTAACTCAGTAAAATCATTTAAATTGTTGCCTGTTGCATTTATATTTTTGTTCAGTATATATACTGTATACATTGAGTGTACAAAACATTATGAACACCTGCTCGTTCCATGACAGACTAACCAGGTGAATCCAGGTGAAAGCTATGATCCACTTTAATCAGCGTAGATGAAGGGGAATAGACAGGTAAAAAAAATATTTTTATGCCTTGAGACAATTGAGACATGGGTTGTGTGTGTGCCATTCAGAGGGTGAATGGGCAAGGCAAAAGATTATCGCCTTTGAACGGGGTATGGTAGTAGGTGCCAGGCGCACCGATTTGTGCCAAGAATTGCAACCTTTTCCTGTGTGTATCAAGAATGGTCCACCACCCAAAGGACATCCAGCCAACTTCACACAACCGTCAGAAGCATTGAAGTCAACATGGGCCAACATGCCTGAGAAACGCTTTTGACACCTTGTAGAGTCCATGCCTAAGGGAGGGGGGGCACAACTCCATATCAGGAAGGTGTTCTTAATATTTTGTACACTCAGCGTGTGTGTGTGTATGTGTGTATGTGTGTGTGTGTATATGTATGTATGTATGTATGTATGTATGTATGTATATATATATATATATATATATATATATATATATATATATATATATATATATATATATATATATATAGATAGATAGATATATAGATATATATATATACAGTACCAGTCAAAAGTTTGGACACACCTACTCATTCAAGGGTTTTTCTTTATTTTTACTATTTTCTACATTGTAGAATAACAGTGAAGACATCAAAACTATGAAATAACACATATGGAATCATGTAGTAACCAAAAAAGTGTTAAACAAGTCAAAATATATTTAATATTTGAGATTCTTCAAAGTAGCCACCCTTTGCCTTGATGACAGCTTTGCACACTCTTAGCATTCTCTCAACCAGATTCATGTGGTAGTCACCTGGAATGTTTTCCAACAGTCTTGAAGGAGTTCCCACATATGCTGACCACTTGTTGGCTGCTTTTCCTTCACTTTGCAGTCCAACTCATCCCAAATCGGGTGATTGTGGAGGCCAGGTCATCTGATGCAGCACTCCATCACTCTCCTTCTTGGTCAAATAGCCCTTACACAGCCTGGATGTGTGTTTTGGGTCATTGTCCTGTTGAAAAACAAATGATAGTCCCACTAAGCACAAACCAGATGGGATGGTGTATCACTGCAGAATGCTGAGGTAGCTATGCTAGTTAAGTGTGCCTTCAATTCAAAATAAATCACAAATAGTGTCACCAGCAAAGCACCCGCACACCATCACAACTTCTCCATGCTTCACAGTGGGAACCACACATGCAGAGATCATACTTTCAACTACTCTGCGTCTCACAAAGACACAGCGGTTGGAACCAAAAATCTCCAATTTGGAATCATCAGACCAAAGGACAGATTTCCACCGGTCTAATGTCCATTACTTGTGTTTCTTGGCCCAAGCAAATCTCTTATTATTATTGGTGTCCTTTAGTAGTGCTTTCTTTGCAGCAATTCGACCATGAAGGCCTGATTCACGCAGTCTACTCTGAACAGTTGATGTTGAGATGTGTCTGTTACTTGAACTCTGTGAAGCATTTATTTGGGCTGCAATCTGAGGTGCAGTTAACTCTAATGAACTTATCCTCTGCAGCAGAGGTAAATCTGGGTCTGCCTTTCCTGTGGCGGTCCTCATGAGAGCCAGTTTCATCATAACGCTTGATGGTTTTTGCAACTGCACTTGGGAAACTTTCAAAGTTCTTGACATTTTCCATATTGACTGACCTTCATGTCTTAAAGTAATGATGGACTGTCATTTCTCTTGCTTATTTCAGCTGTTCTTGCCATAATATGGACTTTGCCTTTTACCAAATAGGGATATCTTCTGTATACCAAGCCTACCTTGTCACAATGCAACTGATTTGCTAAAATGGATTAAGAAGGGAAGAAATTCCACAAATGTACTTTTTAAAAAGCACACCTGTTAATTGAAATGAATTCCAGGTGACTATCTCATGAAGCTGGTTGAGAGAATCCCAAGCGTGTGCAACGCTGTCGTCAAGGCAAAGGGTGGCTACTTTGAAGAATCTCAAATATAAAATATATTTAGATTTGTTTAACACTTTTTTGGTTACTACATGATTCCATATGTGTTATTTCGTAGTTTTGATGTCTTCATTATAATTCTACAATGTAGAAAATAGTAAAATAAAGAAAAACCCTTGAATGAGTAGGTGTGTCCAAACTTTTGACTGGTAGTGTACCTCTGTAGTGCCTTCGGAAAGTATTAAGACCCCTTGATTTTTTCCACCTTTTGTTACGTTACAGCCCTATTCTAAGAAGGATCAAATAAAAATGTTAAAATCCTTATCAATCTACACACAATACTCTGTAATGACAACGTGAAAACAGGTTTTTAGAATTCTTTCAAAAAAACTGAAATAACTTATTTACATAAGTATTCAGATTCTTTGCTATAAGACTCAAAATTGAGCTCAGGTGCATCCTGTTTCCAATGATCATCCTCAAGATGTTTCTACAACTGGATTGGAGTCCACCTATGGTCAATTCAATTGATTGGACATGATTTGGAAAGGTACACATCTGTCTTTATAACGTCCCACAGTTGACAGTGCATATCAGAACAAAAACCAAGCCATGAGGTCGAAGAAATTGTCCGTAGAGCTCCGAGACAGGATTGTGTTGAGGCACAGGTCTGGGGAATAGTACCAAAACATTTCTGCATTATTGAAGGTCCCCAAGAACACAATGGCCTCCATCATTCTTAAATGGAAGAAGTTTGGAACCACCAAGACTCTTCCTAGAGGTGGCCTCCCAGCCAAACTGAGCAATCGGGGTAGAAGGTCCTTGTTCAGGGAGGTGACCAAGAACCCGATCATCATTCTGAATGAGCTCCAGAGTTCCTCTGTGGAGATGGGTGAACCTTCCAGAAGGACAACAATCTCCGCATCACTCCACCAATCAGGCCTTTATGATAGAGTGGCCAGACGGAAGCCACTCCTCAGTAAAAGGCACATTACAGCCCACTTGGAGTTTGCCAAAGGGCACCTAAAGGACTCGGACCACGAGAAACAAGATTCTCTGGTCTGATGAAGCCAAGATGAAACTCTTTGGCATGAATGCCAAGCTTCACATCTGGAGGAAACCTGGCACCATCTCTACGGTGAAGGATGGTGGTGGCAGCGTCATGCTGTGGCGATGTTTTCAGCGGCAGGGAGTGGGAGACTAGTCAGGATCGGGGGAAAGATGAACGGAGCAAAGCACAGAGAGATCCTTGAAAAAACCTGCTCCAGAGTGCTCAGGATATCAGACTGGGGCAAAGTTTTACCTTCCAAAAGGACAAAGACCCTAAGCACACAGCCAAGACAACGCAGGAGTGGCTTCGGGACAAGTCTCTGAATGACCTTGAATGGCCCAGCCAAAGCCCGGACTTGAACCCGATTGAACATCTCTAGGGAGACCTAAAAACAGCTGTGCAGCGACACACCCCATCGAACCTGACAGAGCTTGAGAGGATCTGCAGAGAAGAATGAGAGAAACTCCCCAAATACAGGTGTGCCAAGTTTATAGTGTCATACAGAAGAATACTCGAGGCTGTAATTGCTGAAAAGGTCCTTCAACAAAGTAGTGAGTAAATGGTCTGAATACTTATTTAAATGTGATGTTTCCGTTTTTTATTTGTAATAAATTTGCAAACATTTCTAAACACCTGTTTTTGCTTAGTCATTATGGGATTTTGTGTGTAGATTGATGATGAAAAACAACAATTGAATCAATTTTAGAATAAAGCTGTAACGTAACAAAATGTGGAAAAGGTTAAGGGGTCTGAATACTTTCTGAATGGACTCTATATACATTAAATATACAAAAGTATGTTGACACCCTTTCAAATGAGTTGAATCGGCTATTTCAGCCACACCTGTTGCTGACATGTGTATAAAATCGAACGCACAGCCATGCAATCTCCATAGACAAACACTGGCAGTAGAATGGCCTTACTGAAGAGCTCAGTAACTTTCAACTTGGCACCGTCATTTAAAAACAAAAAACAAAACATTTATTCAACCTTTATTTAACTAGGCAAGTCAGTTAAGAACAAATTCTTATTTACAATGACGGCCTACCGGAGAACAGTGGGTTAACGCCTTGTTCAGGGGCAGAACGGCAGATTTTTACCTTGTCATAGGATTCTACCTTTCCAACAAGTCAGTTCGTCAAATTTTTGCCCTGCTAGAGCTGCCCCAGACAATTGTAAGTGCTGTTATTGTGAAGTGGAAACGTTTAGGAGCAACAAAGTCTCAGCCGCGAAGTGGTAGGCCACACAAGCTCACAGAACAGGACCGCCGAGTGCTGAAGCGAGTAGTGAGTCAAATTTGTCTGTCCTCGGTTGCAACACTCACTACCAAGTTCCAAACTGCCACTGGAAGCAAAGTAAGCACAATAACTGTTTGTCAGAGCTTCATGAAATGGATTTCCATGGCAGAGCAGCCGCAAAGACGCCTAAGATCACCATTCGCAATGCCAAGCGTCGGCTAGAGTGGTGTAAAGCTCGGCGTCATTGGACTTATGAGCAGAAGAAATGAGTTCTCTGGAGTGATGAATCACACTTCACCATCTGGCAGTCCGACAGATTAATCTTAGTTTGGCGGATGCCAGGAGAACGCTACCTGCCCCAATGCATAGTGCCAACTGTAAAGTTTGGTGGAGGAGGAATAATGATCTGGGGCTGTTTTTTATTGTTCGGGCTAGGCCCCTTAGTTCCAGTGAAGGGAAATCTTAACGCTACAGCATACAATGAATTTCTAGACGATTCTGTGCTTCCAGCTTTCTGGCAAGAGTTTGGGGAAGGCCCTTTGCTGTTTCTGCATGACAATGCCCCTGTGCACAAAGCGAGGTCCATACAGAAATGGTTTGTCGAGATCGGTGTGGAAGAACAGTGTGGAAGAACTTTACTGGCCTGCATAGAGCCCTGACCTCAACCCCATAAAACACCTTTGAGATTAATTGGAATGCCGCCTATGAGCCAGGCCTAATCGCCCAATATCAGTGCCTGACCTCACTAATGCTCTTGTGGCTTATTGGAAGCAAGTCCCGCAGCAAAGTTCCAACATCTACTGGAAGAACAGGTGTCCACATACAGGTGTCCACAACAGAATGCACCCATTATTTCTAATATGTTTTATGTTTCTTGTTTTATATGAAATTGTTATAACATAGTATTTACAGTACATGTAAAGGGAAGGTTTAATATTTGAACATGTCTTTGTTTTTTAAATTACATCATGTCTTTCCTCAAACTGTCAACAACAGAAAAATCTCCAGGAGCTGAACTGGTGTCTCGCATCCCAAATGGCACCCTATTCCCCGCATTGTGCAGTACTTCTGACCCTATGGGCCATGGTCTAATGTACTGCACTATATAGGGAAAAGGGTGCTATGATGCACTATATATGGTGCCGTTTGGAATGCAGCCTGGCCTCAGTCTTCCACAAGCCCATATGTCTGGGCACCAACCCCAAAGCCCCACTGACAGGAAACAGGCGTGAAACCAGTAACACCCAGCCTCGCTCGCCAGTCGCCACATTGCGCCGAAAAACCGCCGATGCCCTCAAATGGACTCGCCATCGTAGCCTCTCCCTCTGCCTGTACACACAAAAGATATAGTGGTATGGTGTTGTTTGGTATAGTGCGTCCAGACCAACCAGACTGGTTTATATTTGGGTACTATTTTCAGACATGTTAGGCTAGAGAAACAGGTGAGTGCAGCAGAGAATGAGCCACTTCATAGGGACAGGTGCTGTTTGTGATTATGCAATAGGTGACATGGAAGTACAGTATCCAGTCTGCTAAAGTCTGTGAGGATTCTACATTGCATTGGGCTGGAAAAAGCCCCTCTCTTTACTTCTAATACACGTATCAGTTTAGGAACATTACACCTCTTACATTAGTATTACTGTAGATATTATTCTGTACAGCGGTTCCCCTTAAATGAGCAGGCCAATGTCGGTTGGTATTGTTGAGTGGGCGTCCTCTAATTAACAGGGAGCCAGAACCCTCGAAAGATAAACTAATTGTAGTTTTTTCTTTTGAGGGTTTATCTTTGAGGGTTATGTATTAGAAGTAAAGAGAGGGGCTTTTTCCAGCTCAACGCAATGTAGAATCCTCAGACTGACAGAGAGACTTATATGGCTGTAGATGTGAATGGGCCTGGCCTGCTGTAACCAAAGCAGGATACTGTGAAATAAATCTAAATCTGAGGCTGAGTGGGTGGGTGGACAGGGCGGAGCTATACAACCATGACTGAGCCACTAACTGAGATTTCTGGGTATGAAGATAAGAGGCATGAGGCGAGGCGGACAGATTTAGTTAAACTTTATACACCCAGGCGAGCCTCGAGTGCTACCCATGAGCACTAGGCCATCTGCTCTCTTCCACTCATCCTCCCTTTTACTTGTCTGGCACAGGACTGGGTAGAGGAGGAACACCTGATAAGAGAGGCAACGTAAATTCTTTCTTGGCTGGGGTCCATAGACTGCCCTTAGGGAGTGAAAAACAGACTTGAATAGCTTGAGGGAAGTAGTGCCAGAGACTGACTGGGCCTGCTGCTGGAGACTGGTGGGGTGGGGAAGACATGGTTGCTTAGCAACTCGGTTGCATTTTTCTCAGAATGTCCTGCATTTTACCCCAGAGACTCTTTCGTCTCACCTGTTGGCGCTTACAGGTTTGTTTTGAGCCACTATTTCCATGGCAAGTCATTATTTGCTAAAAAAAACACACATTCAGGTTCAGTTTGAACAATACCGTATGTACAGTATATGAGTTATTAATGCTTACATCCTGTGTAACCCTGTCAGTCATTTTATTAATATCTTGAGTTTGTGTTTTAATTTCAGCTCTTGGGAACATATCTCCGAAGAGCCAATGAAGTTGAGCAATGTCTTTTCCAAAACGTGTGTTTGTTTTGCTACCAGGGGTTTGTAACCCTGGACTGCTCTACTGTGGGAATACCAAGTGAAAGAATGACTGTCTGATTTTTCTTTGTTTGGTCAAGACAGTGAGACCTCAAATGCAGGTCAACACCTCTATTTTCATCAGTGATGGTTCTGTTTTAGTCTGCGTGTTTGTGCAAGATTGATCGGGATATTTATAGGGAGTCCATTGAAGTAGACATCCCGTATCAGTTATATAATGCTGTTCAGTCTATCCTAATGTGTGGACTCATTTTGAGGACTATTGATTCTGTGACAGGTCTTCATTAATGATTGGATGGTTCTTAGGCGTTTGTTCAGAGCTCTCAAAATAGCATCATAGTAGGAGTGTCACGTTCTGACCTTAGTTCCTTTTTTATGTCTTTATTTTAGTTTGGTCAGGGCGTGAGTTGGGGTGGGCATTCTATGTTGTTTTTCTATGTTTTGTTCTGTATGTTATATTTCTATGTGTTTGGCCTAGTATGGTTCTCAATCAGAGGCAGATGTAAGTCGTTGTCTCTGATTGGGAGCCATTTTTAGGTAGCCTGTTTTTCATTGTGTTTTGTGGGTGATTGTTTCCGTTTCAGTGTTTGCACCATTCGGGACTGTACAAGGAGAACATTCTCGATCACAAGTCATGATTAACAACACTCGTTGAAATACTTCTGGGTCACTAATAAAGTAATCTGGAAAGAATGGTATTATTGCTAGAGATGCAAGGTGCTCTCTTTATTTCTCCCGAGCCTATACAGTATACAATTATGCAATAAGGTCCGAGGGGATGAGGTATGTGGCCAATATTCCACGACTAAGGGCTGTTCTTAAGCACGACGCAACACGGAATGCCTGGATACAGCCCTTAGCCATGGTATATTGGCAATATACCACAAACACCTGAGGAGCCTTATTGCTATTATAAACTGGTTAGCAACGTAATTAGAGCAGTACAAATATATGTTTTGTCATACCCGTGTTATGTAGTCTGATATTACCCTGGCTATCAGCCATTTTGTATATTGTTTGCAAACTCTGCCCCACCTTCCCTGAATGACGGGTCACCACTGACTGTACCCATACTTCGAGATATAGATCAGCCCCCCGCATTTCAACAAGTCCTTATGATTCAGCATGGTCTTGATAGATTGCATGAGTGAGTATCTCACCCCACTTATGAGACCCCACTTATGAGTACCATGAAATGTTTCCCACATATGTATAATGATTATTTTGTTGCTGGTCATTTGACCTACACAAAAAAACACTTACACAGAATCTTCAAACAAACCTCATTTGAGATACATTCCAAACCTGTTTGTCATGGGAAAGCCCCAGCTTTCCCCACTCACTGTTTGCATGTTTCCTTGAGAGTATTTTGGTATTTTTCATTAGTTCATTTTTGATACAGTTCCAAAATGTTTTGCAGTTCAGCAGTCACGTTTTTAAGTTTTGGGACTTACAAGAAGCAAAGTGTCACCCGGCCACATCATCACATGATTAATTTTGCGTCATCATGATCATGTGGCCGGTGACACTTTGCTTCTTGAGGCTGTGTCTGAACCTCTGAGGCTTACATGGCCCTCCGCCTGACCCATATTCCCAAGAATCTCTGAGCCTATCACATAGACCCGTGTGTCCATACACAACACAGTGAGTTGGCAGTGAGGGCAGTGCTTCATTTGAAAACCGGGCGGTGCCGTGATAAAAGGTGAGTGTGAGAATTTTGCCTTTTATAAATGCATTTCATGCAATTCTACATCATTTTACATAACTGGAGACTTTGGCAGAATCTTTTATAATTTATGAACAAGTCTTATAAATTGATATATTCTTTCTACAGCTTATTAGCGTACGCCTAATATGTTCCCCCTGTTGATGATGCTCATTATACATTGAGGTTGAACCAAAGATTACAGGTAACAAATATGAAATGAAATACGAAACAACTATGTGAAATTGAATTAAACAATAATGTGTATAATGTATAATATTCAATTAAGTTTCTATATGATAACAATAGCGTAATATATTTAATATGCCATAAACTATTGTTTTTTTAGCAGTTTCACTAATTCATTTTAATTAACTTAATCATTATGACAAACCCCTCACCATTGTCATTGGTTGCACTAATTGCACTGTTTGTCTACATAACGTGGTTCAAGTATTCATGACTTTACCCTGAGGAAGGCACAGTGATGCTGAAATGTTGGTAAATACCCATTAAATTGCTGGCAGTTTATATACGGAGTATGCGACTTTCTTTATTTTGATAATTTATAGTTTATTCGCCGTTAGCCAGCACCTCCACACAAACAATTTTTTTCTGGGTGAGCGCCAGCTCATGTTTTTTAATCTAGAATATTTTATAATACCACACAAATTATCGAAATGACAGGATCATTTGACATTGACAAACTGAGAATCTGAAATCAATAAAAACGACCTTATCTTCAATCCATCAATGGGCTAGGTGTATGGAGACACATATTGTAGTCATATTGTAGTCTAGTCTTTCGTTTATTCACTTTGTTATTTTGTTCTAGTGTTCAGTTTAATAAAATCATGAACACTTACCACGCTGCGCTTTGGTCCGATTCTTCCTCATCAGACGACGACAACCGTTACACTTTCTCAGGCTATTCTGAATTATTTAATTTATTTCTGAACAGACAGCAGTAACTCTATAACTTTGGCAAATGTATTTAAATTTATCAGGGGTGCTGCAACGCTAGAGAGATGAGAGTTACAGGCTCGTGTCTATCAGAGTAGAGAGATGAGAGTTACAGACTCGTGTCTATCAGAGTAGAGAGATCATAAAAGAAGAAAATTCATGCCACGAGAGGTACTGGATCCGGTCAAATAGGTTCCTGAACAAAACAGTCAAAATTTGAGAGGTGCTGGATCCTGTTCCGGTCCGGCTCAAATGACGCACTGAGTGGAGGCATTATTGGACTTAAGTGAAAGTGCACTTGGCCAAAGAGGGAACTTCACAGAGTGGGATCTGGAAAAGGCCTCCATGTAAATTTGCTTAGTGGTCACAGTTGAACTATAACATGGATAGATTATTAGAGTGCACAATTAGATTCCCTTTGCTGCATAGCACCCATCTTTTCCAGTTGTTATTGAGATTGTAGGACCATAAGTAGAGTACAGTGCATTCAGAAAGTATTCAGACCCCTTGTTACAGCCTTATTCTAAAATTGATTCAAATGGATTCAAAATAAACAACTGAAATATCACATTTACATTCAGTATTCAGACCCTTTACTCAGTACTTTGTTGAAGCACCGTTGGCAGCGATTACAGCCTCGAGTCTTCTTGGGTATGACGCTACAAGCTTGGCACACCTGTATTTGGGGAGTTTCTCCCATTCTTCTCTGCAGATCCTCTCAAGCTCTGTCAGATTGGATGGGGAGCGTCGCTGCACAGCTATTTTCAAGTCTCTCCAGAGATGTTCGATCGGGTTGAAGTCCAGGCTCTGGCTGGGTCACTTAAGGACATTCAGAGACATTTCTCCCGAAGCCACACCTGTGTTGTCTTGTCTGTGTGCTTAGGGTCGTTGTCCTGTTGGAATGTGAACCCTTGCCCCAGTCTGATGTCCTGAGAGCTCTGGAGCAAGTTTTCATCAAGGATCTCTCTGTACTTTGCTCCGTTCATCAACGCTGGAGCTTTTTCAGAGTGACCATCGGGTTCTTGGTCACCTCCCTGACCAAGGCCCTTCTCCCCCGATTGCTCAGTTTGGCCGAGCACCCAGCTCTAGGAAGAGTCTTGTTGGTTCCAAACTTCTTCCATTTAAGAATGATGGAGGCCGCTGTGTTCTTAGGGACCTTCAATTCTGCAGAAATGTTTTGGTACCCTTCTCCAGATCTGTGCCTCGACACAATCATGTCTCGGAGCTCTACGGACAATTCCTTCGACCTCATGGCTTGGTTTTTGCCCTGACTTGCACTGTCAACTGTGGGACCTTATATAGACAGGTGTGTGCCTTTCCAAATCATGTCCAATCAATTGAATTTACCACAGGTGGACTCAATCAAGTTGTAGAAACATCTCGAGGAGGATCAATGGAAACAGGATGCACCTGAGCATAATTTTGAGTCTCATAGCAAAGGGTCTGAATACTTATGTAAAAAGAATATATATATATATATATATTTTATACATTTGCAATAAATTCAAAAAATCTTTTTTGGCTTTGTCATTATGGGTTATTGCGTGTAGATTGATGAGGGAAATGTTTTATTTAATACATTTTAGAATAAGGCTGTAATGTAACAAAATGTGGGAAAAGTCAAGGGGTCTGAATACTTTCCGAAGGCACCGTAGATAACAACATCTCTTCAACCTTTCACTGACGGTTCAGTTACTTTTTTGCAACTGCAGATAAAGCTTGAGTGTTTATAGGGAGACATAAGCAGCACAGATGGATGGTAGACACTACTATCTTGTTGTATTGATCCTGGTGCCAGAATCCCCTATCTTCAAAGACCACAAACAATAAAACAGACACTGATCCCAATACCTTGCCCAAACACAAATTACTCCAATTCTCTCGAATTTCAGAGGTAAGCATCAGACAAACCACACATGCCCAGAACGTCTCAATGGAGCTCCACTAGGGAACCGCCAAGCCTTCAAACCTGCCTTGCCGCCCGCAGTTACCTAGACAACAGCCGGCAAATTTAGCAGCTAATGTGTTCATGTGTCATAGTAACAGATTGGTTTTGGCATACAATACACACCAATCCTGAGTGAGTCCTGTTAGGAATTGCACTGCTATGTCTTTGGGGGGGGTGTTTTCAGATGATTGATAGACAGTACTCCCACAAAAGGAAAATGGCCGACTTGAACAGATAGCCTAGTATGGAATATGGTTCACCTGAAAACGGAGATTGCTGCTTAACCAGCATTTCACATTTAAATCTGATGAGAACTGCTTATTAGCATTTGTTTGCTTAATAATTTGCTGTCAATTGTGCTTATTTTGATGAATTTTGATTAATCTTGATCTTATATTAATCAATCAATGTACGATGTATAGTCAATTTAGAGGGACAAAGAAGCTTGGAGTCAAATCGGTCAGTCTTGATAAGGGTAACACTTAACAACAACAATACACACACACAAAGAGGCATAGCACAAGCCAAAACCTTTTTCCGAAACAGATAGGCTAACACACTGATTGACATCAAAATAGAGCATAGGCTAACAACTTGTCAGCAATGTAAAAGGAAGTAGTACAAGTAATCCCCTACCTATGCCAGGCATGGCATGGCATGGCACAGTGGCTGTGCCCCACAGGGCAGGTTGAATGCTGCATGCCAACAGGCACAGTGACAGGTCATAGGACCATTGGGACATGTGCCACTCGGTGACACGGTAGGTAGACGGTCTCCCTTGCTGTTGTCCTTTCACCCAGATGCCAACCCCCCTGTGGCTTCAATGACCGACTGTCAGCGCGAAATGTCATCTCTCCGAGGTATTTTAGGCAGGCCCTCCTCGGAACCTCATGGTCCCATGCCCAGTGAAGCTTCCACTAGGGGATGGGTTCAGCATTCCTCAGACACACAAACAAACACACACTAGGGCATGGGTTCAACGTTTCTCGTGGCTGCCTGTCTGAATTGACAGAGCAGAAGACAGGTGAAGACAGGTGTGTATGTAGACCACAGGAGGTTGGTGGAACCTTAATTGGGGAGGACGGGCTCGTGGTAATGCCTGGAGTGGAATAGGTGGAATGATATAAAATACATCAAACACATGGTTAGATGCCATTCCATACGCTCCATTCCAGCCATTATTATGAGCCGCACTCCCCTCCACTGATGTAGATTCAGGTGCTGCTGCCGTATGTTTCCTGGAGACCATAATGAAGTTCTGGAACCCAGAGTCATACTCAGAGTTCTCACCATTTAACTAGACGTTGATAACATCTGAACAGGACATAATTTTAGAGGAACACACATTTAGTTTACTATGAACAAGTATTTCCTTTTTTATAGTACACAGCAATTAGTCATAATAAGGACTTTGCATTTATGGTCATAATTTATTTGGATAGTCCCATATAGATCATCTCCAGATGGTCATACCATCAAAAAACAATTATTTATTAACCAACTTTAGGGTATTGGTTCAAATTAGAACTCAATGCAATACATGTCATTGGTGTCTGTGGGATCAAATTTGCCCAATAGTAGTTTGTTATAATGCTGTCATGCACAATGTTGATACCCTGATCAATCATTTTTGAGGCCCCTTGTCTGTTTGTTCAGTTGAGGCATTTAATCATTATCCTCATGTTACTGCCAAAACAAAATTCCTGTCCATTGTGCCATCACACCAGCTGATTATATCAAACCCTCTCTTGACAAATCCAAACAGGTTTGTTATCATTAATACACTATTTGGTGTATAGTCAGCACAAGTTTGCAATAACGCATGGCAGCAACCTGGTCCCAGAGCATTTGGTATTACTCTGTATGTAAATTTGGAAAACTCCTTTAGTATGATATGTTACGTTTCGTATGGTATGTATTAATTTGTGGCTGTCCATCATCCATTCCGTATGATATGTTACAAATTCCATTTCGTATGATATGTTCCCGAGTTAGCAAAACGTACAATATGTTACACTATGTTACAAGATTTTGCAAAACATATGATATGTTACAAATTCCAATTTGTTGTGGCTAACATTAGCTAGCTGGCTAATACTAATGTTAGCTAGCTGGCTAACGTTAGGGCTAGGGGTTAGGGTTAAGGTTAAGGTTAGTGTTAAGGTTAGAAGTTAGGTTAAAGGGTTAATGTTAGGGTTAGGGGAAGGGTTAGCTAAAAGGGTTAAGGTTAGGGTTAGGCTTAGAGGAAGGGTTAGCTAACATGCTAAGTAGTTGCAAAGTAGCGAAAAAGTAGTAAGTATTTGAAAAGTTGCTAATTAGCTAAAATGCTAAACTTGTCCGTGTTGAGATTAGAATACGTAACCATTGGGTTGCTACACCCTGACTAACCACCTCCTTTTGTGTTGGACTTAAGTAACATTCTGTCTTAATGTAATCATGCCAAACATAACATATCATACGAATTTGAGTGTCCTGGATTTTCATGTACTATGTTACGTCTAGTCTATGAGACCAGGCTGATATCTGAGACACACCTGTCCGAAGTGTCCGCATATCAGGGCTTGGGGGTGGGAGTGAGTGATGGCCTCTGGGGTGGTATATCTAACTCTCACAGGGCGACTGCCCTCAACTCCCCCTTTCTGTGTCCCCTCATGGAAGTTTCTGAGAGGAGGAGTTATCAGGCAAGGGGAGGTGTGAGCCTAGATTTGACCAGCGTTAACCTTTCCTCCAGTTTTCTTGTTGGCCGAGTTCATACGGTTCTACCCCACTTATATCACAAACAGTTTCTGTTACTGCTGCAGCCTCTATCTCTAGCCCTGCTCCTCCCTTTGCACCTCTCACTGCTTATGCTGTGCTGCTGGCACTGGGTTGCATTGTACAACCAAGTCCTACTCAGCCCTGCTGCCTGAGGTCATTCTTATGTGACTCGAAGTGGGGCACGGCCTCCCGGGTCGCTCCTGACATACCGGGGTTTATGGGTGCGAAAACTGGTTGATTGAACTACAGAGAGAATGAAGATGACCGGTTTCATTTGAATCTTTTCAAAGGTTCAGAGAATGGGGAATGTAGAAAACATTTAAACAGTCTTTAAAAAAAATGTGTTAAGTGTGTGTCAGTTATCTCAGATTGCAATATAATTACATAGGCTACTGCAGTTGCAGAGTTTTTGATGTACACTATAGTTTCTTCCATCATGTAAACAATTTTGATGATGCAACGTTTCGTAGATGTAGGTCAGCACTCATTTGAATTTGTGACATGCAATTCTGAGAAACCATACATGTAGAGGCACAGGAGGCTGCTGAGGGGAGGATGGCTCACAATAATGGTTAGAATGGAGTGAATGAAATGGTATCAAATACATGGAAACCGAGTGTTCGATGTGTTCGATACCTTTCCATTTATTCCATTCCAGCTATTAAGCCCGTCCTCCCCATTTAAGGTGCCACCAGCCGCCTGTAATGTAGAGATATGTACAATAACTGCAACAACAAAATAATATTTGGATATTTAATACCGTTTCGATATTACATTAAATGTGATGCCCATGGTTAAAACACAGCTATGCTCTTGGTGCAATGAAATGTTGAGTCCAGAGCTACAGTAAGCATTCTCTGAAGCCATATGATGCATTGCCTTTGTTATAAGTTCATGACATATTAAATGATGTATTAGGCCTATACAACATCCTGTGATTTTGACATGATATATCCTACATACCGGTACTCTGCTTTTCCGTACCATAACAATGGGGGCCGGGGCAAAATGTTGGGCTCTATGGACAAAAGCAGAGAGGCTAGGTTGTTCACAAGCTCCACCCTAGAATTCCTTTAAAGATGTTTTTTACAAGCCCATATAAACCATATGGGGTTGAGAGAGGTGGGTCTAAAAACAATCTTTAACTCAAATATGACCCAACAATGTTTATATTACTGTGGGGTGTTGAATATTCAATGTGATTTTGGATTTAGTTGAATGTTTGTTATATATTTTTATGCTTTAGGCAACCTGAGGCCTCTGAAGTTCACAATGGTCTCATGCAGTATTTGAAAACAGAAGTGTCAAAATAAATCTAACATGTGCCAAACATGTATTAGCTACATAGTAATATATCTACTAGAGGTAGCAATAAGTAGAGACGTTTTGTAACAGATATAATATGAATGTTACTAAGGTATGATACAATGTTCATTTTACGCCTGCTTTGTTAGGTTAAATACGATGTGACAATGGTGTAGCTTGAAATGCACATCATTAAGGTGGTAAAATAGAGCAAGACGTTTTACTGAATTTGAAAAGCAAGACATTGTGATTTTAATAGCTGACAAACTACTCTAACTGACAAAAAACGAGAGCATTCATCGGCCAACTCTAAAAGCTTTTAGATATCCTGTAAAAAATAATAAACATAAAAGTATGTCAAAACATATGGGGAAAACTCAGGAGTCCCCTCATTCAGCACTAGTTCTGCGTTCAAAACATCTGGGAACTCGGAAAAATACGAGGTTAAATCATGACGTCAGTGATATTCAGGTCGGAAATTCGGAGCTCTAGAAAGAGTCCCGAGCTGGAATTCTGAAATTCTGACCGTTCAAATCGATTAATCTCAGTCGAAGCTAGTTTTTTTCCGAGTTCCCAGTTGTTTTAAACGCATTGAAGTCAGAGATCTCCGAGTTCCGAGCTCCCAGTTGTAATGAACGCGGCATAAGACCTTTCACCTAGTTTTCAGACTTGCAGTTCATCGGGTTCTTTCTGACACCGATGACCCCTTTGCACGCCCACCAACAGCCACGCACCCTATTTCCTCCAATCGTCCGGCCACCATGCACTGATCACGCGTCGTCTCACCTGCTATTGGCTAAGGTCTCACACACATTTGTTTTTCATTGGTGGCATGTTGCCACCCGCCTGTGTGTTGTGAATTTTGTTTTCCTTTTTTTATCCTGATGTTTTACACAGCTGAGAGAGGACGTAGTGAAAACGAATTGAACAGCCAGTCTCTACTGATCGGGCGGAGCGGCACCGCTTCTTTTGTTCCATATCCGGTTGACGCTAAACTTAATTCAAATATACCTAAACAATGCCGTCACAAAAATGTTCAGAAATTGAAGTCTCATATGGGGTAAGAATATATATATTTTTTTATGAATATTATTATTTAAAGTCAACATGCGTGTTATTTCATATGACTTACGTTCAGCATTCGAATAATGGGTCAATAGGATACTGTATTTGTTTGTCACTAGTTTATTAGTTTCACTTTTGACTTTTTACGTTACAATATTATTCAGTTGGTAATTGAGTCATGTTAGTTCAAAATTATTGAGAAAAAAGATTAATTGAGACTTATTTACATTTATACCATCCAATCATATTATCCAATGAATAAGCAATGATTTACTGTTGGTCCAATATCTTTAATTCAACAGTGCCCAGTTGACAGAATTGTGCAATAATGTAGCATTTGTTTTATTGACCGGTGTTAATGTTACCCAACGTCACCCTATGATAACCAGGTAGCCCAGTAGAGTGGTATTGTTTTGCCTAGGCGGGCTACTCTTTCACTATGTGAAACTGGTCACATTATTTGATGTTGGGAGTGGCCATACGATCACTGATGGTGTCATTGTGGACAAAGCACTTCCTGATGCAGCGTTCACACTGGGTAACATCCCCTGTGCATGCGGGTTTCGGTCTCACGTGGCTAGTGGTAGGGATACATCACTAGTTGGTGTATATTTGGCAACGGGAGGTTACTTGGCTCGTAGCCTTAGGGCAGATGGGATGTAATCTCAAAATCCTTCTCCTTCAGCACTCTAACGGCCACACTGTGACAACCTCGCAGCAACTGGCACTTGACATTAAGCTAATGACTGGTAAGAATAGAAACATTTCAGATAATTATTTGAGGTCATTTGGATGCTTCCCTTGGTATACAAATGAATACATCTAACTGTATGGTTTTGATTGGGTCTCACTTCCCAGTTATCGTTGTGATTTGTCCCTATGGTGACTCACCAGTCTTCTATTATATCATCATCAGAAAAACGTTCTTTCCTCCAGGTGAATGGGATGGTGATGGACTATTGTGGCTCCTATCTGAAGAGGAAGAGGCACTACAGTGAGCAGTCGTCCCCAGGCTGCAGTCTGGAGTACACAGACCTGGAGGCTGCAGAGGCTCTGGTCTGCATGAGCTCTTGGGGCCAACACCGCCCCAACCCCTGCAAACCCAGACCCCTTACCCCCGCCTCAGACTCCTGTGACTCCCTCTTGCCTCCGGACCCACCGGAGCCCCCCAAGGACTTTGTCTCGCTCTCCTCCCTGGTAAGAGTGTATTCTCTATGGACAACCATAAACACCACACATCCCTAAACAACCATCACACATAAACATCTGTGAGTCCTAGCTTTGACTTACTGTGTAAACCAGCGTTGAGACAGTGTCTTTATCTCAGGTTGGTGTGTTTGCTAAAAACTTTGCATGGCTTATAGGGGTTGGAGGGGTTAGGGAGGTTGCTGCACAGGTATCAGGAATGAGATAATGCCTGATAGGCGGTTTCAACTTCACCCAGTGCTCATCTCTCTCAGCTGCTGGTTGTAAAAATCATTGTTTTACAGCCACCCAGCTCGAACTAGTCATTAGTGTAGTGTGCCTACTGTGGTCACGTATCTCTCCTAACAGCAACATTAAACCTCCAATTTGAAACAGAACACACCCAACCTAGGACTTCTGTACTAGAACACCCCGGTGGCTGTACTAGAACACCCCGGTGGCTGTACTAGAACACCCCGGTGGCTGTACTAGAACACCCCGGTGGCTGTACTAGAACACCCCGGTGGCTGTACTAGAACACCCCGGTGGCTGTACTAGAACACCCCGGTGGCTGTACTAGAACACCCCAGAAGTTCTTTGTTCTACTTATTTATTTCACCTTTTATTTAACCAGGTAGGCCAGTTGAGAACAAGTTCTCATTTACAACTGCGACCTGGCCAAGATAAAGCAAAGCAGTACGACACAAACAACACAGAGTTACACATGGAATAAACAAACATACAGTCAATAACACGATAGAAAATGTGTATACAGTGTGTGCAAATGAAGTAAGGAGGTAAGGCAATAAATAGGCCATAGTGGTGAAGTAATTACAATTTAGCAATTAACACTGGAGTGATAGATGTGCAGATGAGGATGTGCAAGTAGAAATACTGGTGTGCGAAAGAGTAGAAAAAACAAATCTGGAGATGAGGTAGGTAGTTGGTTGGATGGGCTATTTACAGATGGACTGTGTACAGCTGCAGCGATCGGTAAGCTGCTCTGACAGCAGATGCTTGAAGTTAGTGAGGGAGATATATCTCCAACTTCAGTGATTTTCTTTTTTGCAACTCATTCCAGTCATTGGCAGCAGAGAACTGTAAGGAAAGGCGGCCAAAGGAGGTGTTGGCTTTGGGAGTGACCAGTGAAATATACAGTTGAATTCGGAAGTTTACATACACTTAGGTTGAAGTCATTAAAACTTGTTTTTCAACCACTCCACTAATTTCTTGTTAACATACTATAGTTTTGGCAAGTCAGTTAGGACATCTACTTTGTGCATGACACAAGTAATGTTTCCAACTGTTTACAGACAGATTATTTCAATTATAATGTACTGTATAACAATTCCAGTGGGTCAGAAGTTTACATATGCTAAATTGACTGTGCCTTTAAACTGCTTGGAAAATTCCAGAAAATGATGTCATGGCTTTAGAAGCTTCTGTTAGGCTAATTGACATCATTTGAGTCAATTGGAGGTGTACCTGTGGATGTATTTCAAGGCCTACCTTCAAACTCAGTGCCTCATTGCTTGACATCATGGGAAAATCAAAAGAATTCAGCCAAGACCTCCACAAGTCTGGTTCATCCTTGGGAGCAATTTCTAAACGCCTGAAGGTACCATGTTCATCTGTCCAAACAATAGTACGCAAGTATAAACACCATGGGACCACGCAGCCGTCATACCGCTCAGGAAGGAGACACGTTCCGTCTCCTAGAGATGAACGTACTTTGGTGCGAAAAGTGCAAATCAATCCCAGAACAACATCAAAGGATGATGGTCTGATGAAACAAAAATAGGACTGCTTGGCCATAATGACCATCGTTATGTTTGGAGGAAAAGGGGGAGGCTTGCAAGTCGAAGAACACCATCCCAACCGTGAAGTACGGGGGTGGCAGCATCATGTTGTGCTGCAGGAGGGACTGGTGCACTTCACAAAATAAATGGCATCATGAAAGGGGAAATAATGTGGATATATTGAAGCAACATCTCAAGACATCAGTCAGGAAGTTAAAGCTTGGTCGCAAATGGGTCTTCCAAATGAACGAAGACATCAAGCATACTTCCAAAGTTGTGGCAAAATGGCTTAAGGACAACAAAGTCAAGGTATTGAAGTGGCCATCACAAAGCCCTGACCTCAATCCTATAGTTTATAGGGGTTCACGTTTTTAAAATAAAGTGGTGATCCTAACTGACTTAAGACAGGGAATTTTTACTAGGATTAAATGTCAGGAATTGTGAAAAACTGAGTTTAAATGTATTTGGCTAAGGTGTATGTAAACTTCCGACTCATCTTTACCTGCTGGAGCGCGTGCTATGGGTGGGTGTTGCTATGGAGACCAGTGGGCTTAGATAATGCAGCGCTTTACCTAGCCACGACTTATAGATGACCTGGAGCCGGTGGGTTTGGCGACGAATATGTAGCGAGGACCAGCCAACGAGAGCATACAGGTTGCAGTGGTGGGTAGTATATGGGGCTTTGGCGACAAAACAGATGGCACTGTGATAAGACTGCATCTAATATGCTGAGTAGAGTGTTGGAGGCTATTTTGTAAATGACATCGCCGAAGTCAAGGATTGGTAGGAAGGTCAGTTTTATGAGGGTATGTTTGGCAGCATGAGTGAAGGAGGCTTTGTTGTGAAATAGGAAGCCGATTCTAGGTTTAATTTTGGATTGGAGATGCTTAATATTAGTCTGGAAGGAGAGTTTACAGTCTAACCAGACTCCTAGGTATTTATAGTTGTCCACATATTCTAAGTCAGAACCGTCCAGAGTAGTGATGCTTGGCGGGCAGGCGGGTGCGGGCAGCGATCAGTTGAAGAGCATGCATTTAGTTTTACTAGCATTTAAAAGCAGTTGGGCCACGGAAGGAGTGTTGTATGATATTGAAGCTCGTTTGGAGGTTTGTTCACACAGTGTCCAAAGAAGGGCCAGATGTATACAGAATGGTGTTGTCTGCGTAGAGGTGGATCAAAGAAAGAGCAACATCATTGATATATACAGAGAAAAGAGTCGGCCTGAGAATTTAACCCTGTGGCACCCCCATAGAGACTGCCAGAGGTCCGGACAACAGGCCCTCCAATTTGACACACTGAACTCTCTGAGAAGTAGTTGGTGAACCAGGCGAGGCAGTCATTAGAGTACGTTGATTGACGGAGTCGAAAGCCTTGGCCAGGTCGATGAAGACGGCTGCACAGTACTGTTTTTTTATCGATGGGCATTATGATATGGTTTAGGACCTTGAGTGTGGCTGAGGTGCACCCGTGACCAGCTCGGAAGCCAGTTTGCATAGCGGAGAAGGTACTGTGGGATTCGAGATGGACGGTGATCTGTTTGTTCACTTGGCTTTCGAAGACTTTAGAAAGGCAGGGCAGGATGGATATAGGTCTGTAACAGTTTGGATCTCGAGTGTCTCCCCCTTCGAAAAGGGGGATGACCGTGGCCTCTTTCCAATCTTTAGGAATCTCAGATGATACGAAAGAGAGGTTGAACAGACTAGTAATAGGGGTTGCGAAATGGCAGCGGATAATTTTCGGAAGAGGGTCCAAATGGTCTAGCCCAGCTGATTTGTAGGGATCCAGATTCTGCAGCTCTTTCAGGACATCAGCTGTCTGGATTTGGGTGACGGAGAAGTGGGGGGGCTTGGGCCAGTTGCTGTGGGGGGTGCAGAGCTGTTGGCTGGGATTGGGGTAGTCAGGTGGAAAGCGTGGCCAGCCGTAGAGAAATGCTTATTTAAATTCTAGATTATCGTAGATATATCGGTGGTGACAGTGTTTCCTAGCCTCAGTGCAGTGGGCAGCTGGGGGGAGGTGCTCTTATTCTCCATGGACTTTAGTGTCCCAAAACTTTTTGGAATTAGTGCTGCAGGATGCAAATTTCTGTTTGAAAAAGCTTCTTAGTATGGTGCACATACACTCATTCTGTCTTGCCTTTTTCTCTGTGGTTTCCAGTGTATGACACCTCCTCACAGCCCAAGCTTTGCTGAAACCTCCACCAGCGCTGCCATCCACACAAGCACCTCTCCTCTGAGCCGGCCCAGCTCCAGCCTTTCTGTAAGGGTCTGTGGGGTCCCACGTCCGCCCATGGCCTCCATTGCTGAGTCCCCAACCACTGGAAAGACTCCACCACCGGCACCCTGCCGAGCCATGGTAACCAGCGTTATCCGCCACACCGCAGACACACAGCCCTGCGAGCAAATTCCAGCACCCCCCACCGAGCAACAGAGGATCTCAGAGCTGGTGGTCCATCAACAGCACACAGTAAAGACTGAACAGAGCAGCAAACCTCCCTTCACACCCAACCTCGCCCTCATCTCTTCCTGTAGGGAACAGCCAGTCAAGACTGAGAAGGAAGAGCCAAAGGCTATCCACTGTAAGGAGAGCCCGTCCCCTCCTCCTGCTAACGCCCAATCACAAAACAGCCTGCCCACACGCCTCTCCCCGCCCCATACCTCCATTCCTCCAATCATCTGCCAGATGTTCCCGGTGAGCAGCCAATCAGGGATGATCTCAGCGTTCATCCAGGGCCCGATGCAGACATCCAGGACCCCCACATCCATCCTGCCCCAGTCTGGCCCTCTAGGGGCCCTCCAGCAGCCCTTCCTCATGGGCCAGGCTATGCCCCAGGGCACGGTGATGCTGGTTCTCCCCCAGTCCCACATGTCTCAGGCACCCCACTGCTCCCCACAGACTGTCATGACCCTGGGCCACACCAAGCTGCTACCTCTGGCCCCCGCCCCGGTTTACGTGCCTGCCGGACCCTGCAGCGCCACCAAGATGGACTTCTCCCGCCGGAGGAACTATGTGTGCAACTTCCCCGGCTGCAGGAAGACTTACTTCAAGAGCTCCCACCTCAAGGCACACCTCCGAACACACACAGGTAAGAGTTCACAGTGCTTCTCATGGATGAGTGGAAGTGAGAAAGAACTTGACATTTATAGGATAACATGTTAGGATCTTGATTGTGTATCACGATTTAAGATTATAAGGTAATTTATTTGCCTCCAAGCGTGTTGGGGTTTGTTGGTGTGAGTGAGTAAGTGACTTGCTCATTTACTCACTCTCTTTCTCATTTTCTCTCAGGTGAGAAGCCCTTCAGTTGCAGTTGGGAGGGCTGCGACAAGAAGTTTGCGCGCTCCGACGAGCTCTCGCGTCACCGGCGGACCCACACGGGCGAGAAGAAGTTTGTGTGTCCCGTGTGCGAACGACGCTTTATGCGCAGCGACCACCTGACCAAACATGCCCGCCGTCACATGACCACCAAGAAGACCCCCTCCTGGCAGGCCGAGGTGCGCAGCCCCAACAAAAAGTCCTCTCCCAAGCCGCTGCCGTCAAACCCTGCCTCCCTCTCCCTCAGTATGCTGGTACCTGCCTTAAACTAGACTCTGCCCAACACTACCCACTAGTGACTTCTTACCCAAAACCCCCAAACCATGATATGGATAGGGGGGCAGCCAAGCACACAAGGCTGCCATTTAACTCATAGAGAATGTCTGAAGACACATTTTTTCTTCTACTGCTCATTTGTACATTTTGGTTTTGCAAAAGGAATTGTTTTTTTTAACTTTTCAGATATTTTACACAATTGTATGTATGCACTCTTTTGCCAAAGCCTTTGTAATGAAGTTTGTCTTATACATTTCACCTGTCTTCTTTGTATGTATATTTGTACATAATATCTATGTGAATGTATTGTGTTGTATCGTATTTCAAACTACATTTGTTAATTTGGGAAAATGACTTAATTGTGTAAAACAATCTACGTGGATAGTAATCTATACTGTGATAATTATTTACTGACTTTTCATATTATTTAATACACATTTGTAATAAAGACATATTATTAACTGGTGTGTTTTTAGCAAATCTCCCTTTGACCTAAGATAGTCCTTTAAAAAAAATCAGAACAGCCCTCTAGTTAGTCAGCATTCCTTTCCAGTCACTCCCCCAGTTATATGGTAGAGGAATAGAGTGGTGTCTTGCCACATCCTATGTGAGTCAGTCAGCTGAAACACTTCCTGTTCAATATGCTGACCGATCACTGCTCTGGACTGGACCACATCCTGTTGGTTTAGTGGAGTGTGCAGGCCAAATAACTTTTTGTCCCATTCAGCAGCTCTAATCCAAACTATGCTATGAGGCAGCGGGACGTATAGGCACGCATATCCTTGCCTCTGTACTTATAAGCCTGGCCGACTGGTTTATGTCCTGTGATACAGGTAAGAAACATCACAAGTATTGTTATGAAGTAGTATTACATTATTACTCGTCAATTGATAACTGTCTCTGGATTGCTTTAATAATACAGATTATTAAGTAAGCCTAGTAAAGGTGTAACCAGTAGTCATCCTTGTAGGTTCGAAATTCAGTATTACATAAACACATCCATCAAGTAACTATTTTGTCTGGCCATTACATAGGTTCTATAGCCACAAAGTCATAGTTATGGCTAAACCCCGCCTATTTTCAGAATGTATCTTCTTAAAATGTGATTCTAACCCTAACCACACTGATAACCGTATGCCTAACCTTAAATTAACATCAAAAAACGTATTTTAATCACAAATGTTGACTTTGTGACTGTGGTAACTAGTGGAAACCCTCTTACCGCCACTGCGGTTCCATACCCGGTAACAACCGTCCTCCAATCAGATTGTGAGAAAACTGAACTGTCGGGAGGTGCGACCAATAGACTGGGTCCCTGAATACCCGCCCCTTAGCCCTACGGATCGACTTACACAATACTGCCTCTATGGGTTGAAGGGGTTCATAGTATCTCATACTTTCTCTGACAGTGACACCTTGTGGACATAAGAAACATTATCTGACTTCACAAGTGCCACCTTGTGGACAAAAGCTGCACTGTAACTTATTTTCATAGTTAGATGATGCTGATCTAAATCTCCTGTAGTTTTTGTAGACTACAGTTTTTCCTGGAATTTCATGAAAACAGGAAAAGCAGAGGTTTGCGTAGGTAGCCTACTGCGCAAGGGAATAGCTGGAAAGAGAGAGGCTGGAGTTGTGTAGCCGAGTAAGCGAAATAATAAGCTAGATATTAGGATCCTCATTAACTAAATATTGGGGCTATAAATATATTCACCTGTCAAAGGGAAAGAAAAAAAATATGATGAAATGTCCGATCTGTGCGTTCCTCCAGGCTGAGCTCTGTAGCAGTCGGTCACGCAAAGCTCCGCTATTGATTAGGCCTACATTATAAGAAAATAACAATTCTACATAGGCTACAACAACACAGTACAATGAGGAATGCAGTATTGTTATCAAGTGAATATACAATTATTGTCTATAGCTGTAAACTGTAGGGATGTAGGCTAATTAGAAATATATATTTTTGGGATCCCCATTAACTGGGGTGATTGCAGCAGCTACTCTTCCTGGGGTACAAACAATACACGATACATGACATAATACGGAACATTAATAGACAAGAACAGCTTAAGGACAGAACTACATACCTTTTAAACGTCACTCATTTGGTGGGGTTAAGTGTGTGTGTCAGTGCTGTGTGTAAATGTACTATGTAAAATATTTGGAATATTCAACACATTATGCTTCTTCTAAAAACAAGAAGTGATGCAGTCAGTCTCTCCTTTACTTTTAGCCAAAATAGACCGGCATGCATAGTACAGATTGATATTAGCCCTCTGATTATAATGAAGAAAGAGCAAGACCGCTCAAACGTACCGTTTTGAATGCTTCATGTCCAAATAACTGCATAAAATCAAATTAAATTTGTCACATGCGCCGAATACAACTGGTGTAGACTTAACCTTGATTATGAGCCATTCCCAACGTTGCAGTTTTTAAAATAATAATTACAATAAAATGGTAACATACACAAGAATGGAGCTATATACAAGGAGTAGCATACAGCCTAGGCCTGAATATGCAACCATTTCGATCACTTATGGGTCTATTCTCAACTGTTTTATACAAGGTCCAGAAGGGTACATTATCAGACTACTCATATGGTGTATTTTGATCACACCACCGTGCGTGCGCGCTCTCTCTTCAAATTCCCACCCAGGGGCGTATTCATTACGGAAACCGTTTACCATTTATAACCAAAAGAAGCAAACAGAGCAAAACAAGAGTTTCTATTGGACAAATTCAGGTAGGTCCCTCCCCGTTTCGTTCCGTTTGCTTCCGTTTAAGAAATATTTTTAAATAGAATCAGCAAAATGTAAATAGGTTTTCCTTTGGTTTCTGCATTTAACATTCAGCAGGCAAATATTTGGTGTAATATTTGGACATTCTTTGACCATTTAACTTGCCATTTACAAAAACAAAATGTGTTAGTGGGTAGGTGTGTTGATAGGCCGTCTCTTTTTAAATGTTATGTATTGAAATCAAGTAGTAAATAAAATGCTTGAAATAAATGTCCAATAAGCTATTGTAAGTCTAGTTTTTTCCTGGGACTCCAAGAGCTAAAGAGTAATTATTAGGAATAATACTACAGTGAATAGCCTATAGGCCTACCCAATGAATTTACACAGTGAAATATTAGTTCTTTAAATCAGATTTATATGAAATGACAGTCAGCCTAAGATAAACATATTGCTCAAAAACAGAGGAGAACAACTCCTATGCACACAGATAGTCCAGCCATCCACATGGACTGTTGTCCTCCCCATTTGGTAGCAACTCCAACATCCGATTGAATTTTTATTTAACCTTTATTTAACTAGGCGAGTCAGTTAAGACCAAATTCTTATTTACAATGACGGCCTACACCGGCCAAACCCTAACCCAGACGACCCTGGGCCAATTGTGCAACGTCTTACGGGACTCCTAATCACAGCCGGTTGTTATGCAGCCTGGAATCAAACCAGGGTCTGTAGTGACGCCTCTAGCACTAAGATGCAGTGGCTTTAGATCGCTGTGCCACTCGGGAGCTTTTCACTTTTTCCCACATTGAGGAACCATCTCCAAAATTCCATTTAACTTTTCTAGACTCTCTTCAGCAGACAGCGACGGCAAAGACACTTTTAAATGATTGTGAAGATAACTTTGTTCACAAGCTGTGGTCTTTGTATAATTGTGCTATGCCATGCTTGTTGATTATTTCTGTGCTTTCAAGATAACTGGGAACTCTGAAAAAAATGAGCTCAAATCAGGACATCGGTGATGTTCAGGTCGGAAAGTCGGAGCTCTAGAAAGATGCATTTATCCTGATTTGGCATTAATATGTTATTAATTTGTTATTGGGATCGATAAAGATATGGTATTTTACCTACAAAAAATCTCCTGTCGATTATTTATTGGCGTAATGCATAGCTAGATCAGTAGACATTGTTTATCATCATGTAGGTCTATCTTTTTAAAGACGTAAGAAGTGGAAACTGGTGTATTAACATTTACATTGATTATGCTGCTTGGTTGTACAAAAAAATGACATGGTAAAATGATAAACTGTGAGTTATGTTGCTGGTTTCTTTCATTTGGATTCATCCAACATGGTCGACACAATTATACAAAGAACACTATAAGGTGAGGCAATGGTGGTGCATTCATAAATAATTTATGTCTATACATTTGTTCAGCAACACAATATTATATCCATAGACTGTTTATCAAAATACTGTTTATCCAAAGCTTATCAAAGTCAATAGAACTATATGGAATTCGATTCAGTCTAATAATGACCCATGTGTTTTTAACCATTTCATTGTAAAGTTAAAGCATAGTATTGGTTATCAATTGCCGTTTCAACTAATTTTAAGGGTGAAGATGATATAATAATAGACTACTTGATTTGATGTGGGTATGAACTATGAATCTGTGATGTGACATCGTGAAGAAATATGTTAATCAGATGCAGTTTTACCAGCAGATGGCAGACACATACTGGCCAAGTGTGACCTGTTTGCTGCTACAGTATTATCTAAATGGAAAATCAGTTGTGTTGGTTGATCAACAATGGGTTCATATGATAGAATCAGACTTGTCTATTACAATCACAAAGATAAACACTGGGTTGTTATAAGTTTTTGCTGTATTTAGCCCAGGCCTATTGTGTGTTGGAGCAGGTCTGGAGCAAAAACCTGCATTGGTTGGCCACCCCTGGTTTATACTGTTGACACTGTTGTGGCTATACATTTGCTAGTGATCTTGCATTGCGGTTTGTGAATTATTGAAATAGAATGGGTTGAATTGGTTTGTGTATTACTGAAATAGAATAGGTTGAACTGGTTTGTGTATTACTGAAATAGAATAGGTTGAACTGGTTTGTGTATTACTGAAATAGAATAGGTTGAATTTGTTTGTGCATTACTGAAATAGAATAGGTTGAACTGGTTTGTGTATTACTGAAATAGATTGGTTGAACTGGTTTGTGTATTACTGAAATAGAATAGGTTGAATTGGTTTGTGTATTACTGAAATAGAATAGGTGAATTGGTTTGTGTATTACTGAAATAGAATAGGTTGAACTGGTTTGTGTATTACTGAAATAGAATAGGTGAATTGGTTTGTGTATTACTGAAATAGAATAGGTTGAACTGGTTTGTGTATTACTGTCACGGCCGTTGAATGAAGAGGACCAAGGTGCAGCGTGGTGGGCGTACATATTCCTTTATTTCATATGATGCCGACAAAAACAATAAACCATCCAAAACAACCATGACGCTAAAGGCAATGTGTCACAAACAAAGACAACCTCCCACAAAGACAGGTGGGAAAAAGGGCTACCTACCAACGATAGACAGCTGTCCCTGATTGAGAACCCTCCTGGCCAAAACATAGAAATACAAATAATAGAACATAGAATACCCACCCCAAATCACACCCTGACCAAACCAAATAGAGACATAAAAAGGATCTCTAAGGTCAGGGTGTGACAATTACTGAAATAGAATAGGTTGAATTGGTTTGTGTATTACTGAAATAGAATAGGTTGAACTGGTTTGTGTATTACTGAAATAGAATAGGTTGAACTGGTTTGTGTATTACTGAAATAGAATAGGTTGAACTGGTTTGTGTATTACTGAAATAGAATAGGTTGAACTGGTTTGTGTATTACTGAAATAGAATAGGTTGAAGTGGTTTGTGTATTACTGAAATAGAATAGGTTGAACTGGTTTGTGTATTACTGAAATAGAACAGGTTGAACTGGTTTGTGTATTACTGAAATAGAATAGGTTGAACTGGTTTGTGTATTACTGAAATAGAATAGGTTGAACTGGTTTGTGTATTACTGAAATAGAATAGGTTGAACTGGTTTGTGTATTACTGAAATAGAATAGGTTGAACTGGTTTGTGTATTACTGAAATAGAATAGGTTAAACTGGTTTGTGTATTACTGAAATAGAATAGATTGAACTGCTGAACAGCTCTGAGATCTACATGGGAAGATGGATATCAGCCGTCTTACGGCCTCCTGACCAATTATGTTATTTTGTGTGGGGTTTTTACGCTGATTGTAACTTTTTTGTACAAATGTCTCCTGTACATAATGTCTACATAACCAATGCGAGTAAGACCTTTAAACAGGTTAACATTTGCAAGGCCGCGGAGCAAGACGGAATACCAGGACACGTACTCAGAGCATTTGCTGACCAGCTGACAAGTGTCTTCACTGACTTCACCATAAGATCCTCAAAGAGTTATACAGCTGCACCATTGAGAGCATCTTGACTGGCTATATCACCACTTGGTGCGGCAACTGCAAGGCACCCGACCCCAAGGCGCTACAGAGGGAGGTGAGTACGGCCCAGTACATCACTGCCATCCAAGACCTTTATATCAGGTGGTGTCAGAGGAAGGCCCCAAAAAATTGTAAAGGACTCCAGCCACCCAAGTCATAGACAGTTCTCTTTGCTACCGTATGATAAGCGGTACTAACGCACCAAGTCTAGAATCAACAGCACCCTGAACAGCCCCAATCCATAAGACTGCTAGACAATACAGTGAAATAGCTAATCAAATGGCTACCTGCTTCCAGTTATCCTGTTGCCTAGTCACTTTACCCCTACCTATATGTACATAGCTACCTCAATTACCTTGCACATTGACTCTGTACTGGTACTTCCTGTATATAGCCATGTTACTTTTACTCTTTATTTTTATTTGTTATACACTATATTTATTCGTCGTGTCACTATTTCTATCTATCTATATATACAGTATCAGTCAAAAGTATGAACACACCTACTCATTCAATGGTTTTTCTTTATTTTTCATTTTCTACATTGTAGAATAATAGTGAAGACATCAAAACTATGAAATAACACACATGGAATTAAGTAGTAACCAAAAAAGTGTTAAACAAATCAAAATATATTTGACATTTGCGATTCTTCAAAGTAGCCACCCTTTGCTTTGATGACAGCTTTGCACACTCTTGGCATTCTCTCAACCAGCTTCAACTGGAATGCTTTTCCAACAGTCTTGAAGGAGTTCCCACATATGCTGAGCACTTGTTGGCTGCTTTTCCTTTACACTGCGGTCCAACTCATCCCAAATCATCTCAATTGGGCTGAGGTTGGGTGATTGTGGAGGCCAGGTCATCTGATGCAGCACTCCATCACTCTCCTTCAAATAGCCCCTACACAGCCTGGAGGTGTGTTGGGTCATTGTCCTGTTGAAAAACAATGATAGTCCCACTAAGCGCAAACCAGATGGGATGGTGTATCACTGCAGAATGCTGTGGTAGCCATGCTGGTTAAGTGTGCCTTGAATTTTCAATGAATCACCGACAGTGTAACCAGCAAAGCACCCCCACATCATCACACCTCCTCCTCCATGCTTCACGATGGGAACGATACATGTGGAGATCATCCGTTCACCTACTCTAAGTCTCACGAAGAAACGGCGGTTGGAACCAAAAATCTCAAATTTGGACTCATCAGACCAAAGGACACATTTCCACCATTCTAACGTCCATTGCTCGTATTTCTTGGCCCAAGCAAGTCTCTTCTTATTATTGGTGTCCTTTAGTAGTGGTTTCTTTCCAGCAATTCGACCATGAAGGCCTGATTCACAGTCTACTCTGAACTGTTGATGTTGAGATGTGTCTGTTACTTGAACTCTCAGAAGCATTTATTTGGGCTGCAATCTGAGGCTGGTAACTCTAATTCACGTATCCTCTGCAGCAGAAGTAACTCTGGGTCTTCCTTTCCTGTAGCGGTCCTCATGAGAGCCCGTTTCATCATAGCGCTTGATAGTTTTTCGACTGCACAGTTCTTGAAATTTTCCGCATTGACTGACCTTCATGTCTTATAGTTTTGATGGACTGTCATTTCTCTTTGCTTATTTGAGCTGTTCTTGCCATAATATGGACTTAGTCTTTTACCAAATAGGGCTATCTTCTGTATACCCCCCTAACTTGTCACAACACAACTGATTGTTTCAAATGCATTAAGAAGGAAAGAAATCCCACAAATTAACTTTTAACAAGGCTCACCTGTTAATTGAAATGAATTCCAGGCGACTACCCCATGAAGCTGGTTGAGAGAATGCCAAGAGTGTTATCAAGGAAAAGGGTGGCTACTCTTTTTTTGGTTACTACATGATTCCATATGTGCTATTTCATAGTTTTGATGTCTTTACTACGATGTAGAAAATAGTACAAAAATTAAGAAAAAACCCTCGAATGAGTAGGTGTGTCCAAACTTTTGACTGGTACTGATATACACTGCCGTTCCAAAGTTTGCAACTCCAGGAGGCTGGCCTTCTAGGCAGAGTTGCAAAGAAAAAGCCATATGTCAGACTGGCCAATAAAAATAAAAGATTAAGGTGGGCAAAAGAACACAGACACTGGACAGAGGAACTCTGCCTAGAAGGCCAGCATCCTGGAGTCGCCTCTTCACTGTTGATGTTGAGACTGGTGTTTTGCGGGTTCTATTTAATGAAGCTGCCAGTTGAGGACTTGTGAGGCGTCTGTTTCTCAAACTAGATACTGTAATGTACTTGTCCTCTTGCTCAGTTGTGCACCGGGGCCTCCTACTCCTCTTTCTATTCTGGTTGTGTCCCCACAGATGAGCAGATTTGTGTCCCCACAGATTTGTGTCCCCACAGATGAGCACATTTCCCTGGACCTGGAAATGGCACGTCTCTTCCTCAAGGGTGGGGAAGATCTCCTCTGAGTAATATGGGGATTCTGAAGGGGGGATATATATTGCGCAAAGGAACACATATTTTTCTGTCAGTACAAGTTCTTTTTTCAGTTTTAACCAAATGTGATATTTACCAATTTTGAGGGGATCAATTAGATTTTGTAGTTCGGATTTGTACCAAATGATCGATCCTCCAGAGTCTCTGCCTCTATTGACAGAGCTGTGTTTCTGTGATGGCACAATTACCTCTCTGTAGCCTGTGGGACAGTGAGTGGCAATGTCAGCCTTACACCATGTCTCCTCCTCCTGATGTCAACATCTTTCAGATTTTTGTTGAACTCCAGTGCTAAACTCTTCAGTTCAAAGGTTGATGAGTTTAGGCCCTGAATGTTCTACATGCTAACTGATAGCGATTTCATGTTCCAAAAGAAAGAATAGCAGTCAGAAATACAGTAACTACTAACTAATAAGTTGTTAAGAGTGAGATAAACAGGATAACAGCTAACATTCTTTCTGTTGTATATATAAATATTCCTATTCATTGAACAAGTAAATTCTAGTACAGTAGGTGTGTGTGTGTGTGTGTGTGTGTGTGTGTGTGTGTGTGTGTGTGTGTGTGTGTGTGTGTGTGTGTGTGTGTGTGTGTGTGTGTGTGTGTGTGTGTGTGTGTGTGTGTGTGTGTGTGTGTGTGTGTGTGTGTGTGTGCGTGCATGCGTCCGTGTGTGTTTAGTGCAGATGTATTGGAGGAGCTGTTTAATCTCACTTAATCCTACAGGGTTCTCCTGTCCTCTGACGACCTCTGCGTAGCTGCGCTGGTCCTGCTGTTGGGCCCTGTGGAGTGGTGGAGGGCCAGTTCTGGGCTGTGGGGCTTCCTCTCTGGTCTGGTAGGGGTGGTGGTCTGGTGCGGGGTAGTAGGCTGGGCCCGGTCCGGTCTGGCTAAGCCGATGGACGCGGTGATGCTCTGGTGGTGGGTGGGGCCTGTGGTCTGGTGGGGCATTGAAGGGGCCTGGGGCTTTTTGGTGCAGTGGTCTGGTAGGGGTCTCTGGGTGGTCCTCTGTCCAGTGCTGCATGGGGTGTTTGTCTACCAAGTGCCACGTCCTTTAGAGACTTGGCAAACATCCCTACTGTCTGCTTCCTCAGGTGGGAGTGGTCGTGCAGATGCTCTGGGTTGATTGTTGGGTGGTGAGCAACGTGCACGTTCGGGAGTAGGCCATACCCTTTGGTGATGTCAGCGTTGACTTTCTGAATGGTACGGGGATGAAAGTCTTTGCGAGGCAGCAGAGTGGAGATGGTGATGTGGGAGTTGGGGAACCGCTCAGAGGCCCTCTCTGCTACTCTGTGGACCAGGCTGCCTACTCTCTCCTGCTCCTCTCTCTGCTACTCTGTTGACCAGGCTGCCTACTCTCTCCTGCTCCTCTCTCTGCTACTCTGTTGACCAGGCTGCCTACTCTCTCCTGCTCCTCTCTCTGCTACTCTGTTGGCCAGGCTGCCTGCTCTGTCCTGCTCCTCTCTCTGCTACTCTGTTGACCAGGCTGCCTGCTCTCTCCTGCTCCTCTCTCTGCTACTCTGTGGACCAGGCTGCCTACTCTCTCCTGCTCCTCTCTCTGCTACTCTGTGGACCAGGCTGCCTACTCTCTCCTGCTCCTCTCTCTGCTACTCTGTTGACCAGGCTGCCTGCTCTCTCCTGCTCCTCTCTCTGCTACTCTGTTGACCAGGCTGCCTGCTTTCTCCTGCTCCTCTCTCTGCTACTCTGTTGACCAGGCTGCCTACTCTCTCCTGCTCCTCTCTCTGCTACTGTTGACCAGGCTGCCTACTCTCTCCTGCTCCTCTCTCTGCTACTCTGTTGACCAGGCTGCCTTCTCTCTCCTGCTCCTCTCGCATGTTGTTGGTGCCGGTGTGAATAATAATGTGGCCTGGTGTGCCAAAGTCAGGCTGGGACAGGATGTGAAGTGCATCCTGTGTTTTTGGGCACCATATTTTGCACACCTTGTGTTGGGGGAAGAGTTTATCTTCTTGGATGAATTTCCCATTTGAGTCAATGAGGACGGCCACCTTAGTGGGTTTTACCAGATTAGTGTGTTTACGGTCTAGGGCTGGAGTACACAGGGCCTGTGTACATGGAGGGGTGTGTGGGGGTGTGTCAGGGGGGGCCAGAGAGCTTCTCTCTGTAGTAGGTGTCCCCATGTGAGTCTCCTTGTTGCCTGGGGGTGTGGGTAAAGTGTTGTCGGTTTGGGGGAGGGTTGTGGGTAAAGGTGGATCAGTGGGGGTGTTAGGGGTGGTCAGGGGCTGCAGCTTTTCTCTGGGAGTCTCTACAGTCTGTTCTCAGTGCTGTAGCACCCTCTTGATGACAGACAACTCTTTTTCCATCTCCTCCTTTACCTGCACCAGCTCTCTCCTCATGGTGGCCTTTACCTCCTCAAGAGCTGTGGTAAGGCTCTCTCTCAGCTCCTGGACAGAGTTCTTCAGCTGGGTCCTGCACTGGTTGATCTGGTCCTGTAGAAGCCCTGTGTCTGGGCTGGTGGTGGTGTAGCTGGGGGGCTGCTCCTTCAGCTCAGTAACCCATACCTCTAACAGAGCCAGCCTGTCTCTCAACAGGCTGATGGTAGTGTGGTCTTGGCCCTGGTGGTTGTAGGCAGGCAGGCAGGGGGGAGGATGGTCCTGCTATTGGGGTGCCTGAGGTGAGGGGAGAGATCGGGGTGCTATCCTTTTCTTTTTTGCTTTCCGCTATCTTCGTTAGGGTGGGGAAGTCCTGCACAACAGAGCTGAGTGCAGCCTCACTGCCCTGGACCATGACAGTGCCGTTCTGATACATGTTATCCGTCAGAAACCTGTTTTCCTGGTCCTTATCGCTGTCCTCAAAAATGTGTTTGCCTTCCCTTGCAGATGCCTTTTTTTGTGGTATAGCTGAAATGCCTGGTTACAGCTGCATGCCAGGCAGTAGTGTGGTCTGTGTAAAATAACAGGTTTGTAACAGTCCTGTTTTGTGAGCAGTCGGCAAACAACGTTTCTGGGTTCTCTCTCAGAATTCTGTGTTTAAAATTGATTCTTCCCTTCTCTGATTTGATTTCTGCTGGATATTCAAAAAAAGGGGGGGAAAGTCTCTCAGTCTCTGCTGCTGCTGTCGCTGCTAGCGCTGCCTCGGTGGCCATGTTGCTATGGTTACCACCAGTAAACAGTTAGAGCTAGACGGTAAGCTAGCTGACAGATTTGAATTTGGATAGCTAGCACGATTAAGATTGGTCTTTTAACTCACTCTCTGTTAATCTTTTCCTCCTGTGTCGATCTTCAGTTGTACAATTTGATTGCCTATACATTTTTTGCTAATTTAATCGTGTCAATCTCGCTCTTAACAACCAAAAAGTTATAACAAGTCAGGAGCCGTTCTTCTGCATGACTTCTCTCTCTCTCTCTGTGTATCTCTCTCTCTGTATCTCTCTCTCTCTCTCTCTGTATCGCTCTCTCTCTCTCTGTATCTCTCGCTCTCTCTCTCTGTATCTCTCGCTCTCTCTCTCTGTATCTCTCTCTCTCTGTAGCTCTCTTTGTATCTCTCGCTCTCTCTCTCTGTATCTCTCTCTCTGTGTATCTCTCTCTTTCTGTATCTCTCTCTCTGTATCTCTCTCTCTGTAGCTCTCTTTGTATCTCTCTTTCTCTCTGTACCTCTCTGTATCTCTCTCTCTCTCTCTCTGTGTATCTCTCTCTTTCTGTATCTCTCTCTCTGTGTATCTCTCTCTCTCTCTGTATCTCTCTCTCTCTCTGTGTATCTCTCTCTTTCTGTATCTCTCTCTCTGTGTATCTCTCTCTCTCTCTATGTATCTCTCTCTCTGTGTATCTCTCGCTCTCTCTCTGTGTATCTCTCTCTTTCTGTATATATCGGTGTATCTCTCTCTATAGAGAGAGAGAGAGATAAAGAGATATATATATATATAGAGAGAGAGATACACACACACACACACACAGAGAGAGATAGAGATACAGAAAGAGAGAGATACACACAGAGGGAGATACAGAGAGAGAGATACACATACAGAGAGAGAGAGATACAGAAAGAGAGAGATACACACACAGAGAGAGAGAGAGAGATACAGAGAGAGAGAGATACACAGATATGTATATATATCTGTGTATGTCTCTGTGTGTATCTCTCTCTCTCTCTGTGTCTCTCTCTTTCTGTATCTCTCGGTCTTTCTTTCTCTATGTGTGTGTGTCTTTCGGGCTTTCACACAAGTGCACGCACACATGCACACACACACCATCATTGTTGTGTACAACATTCTTGTAAGGGGTGCGAACTGGCGGCAGAGAAGTCAGACGCAGGACAGAAATAACTGTGTTTCCAACGGAGCAGTTTATTAACAAAACCCACCGGAAAACAGAATAATAAAATAAATGGGTACATAACCCAACGCACACCAGGACAGACGTGCACAAGCACTTACAATAAACAATCACCGACAAGGACATGAGGGGGAACAGAGGGTTAAATACACAACATGTAATTGATGGGATTGAAACCAGGTGTGATGGAAGACAAGACACAACCAATGGAAAATGAAAAGAGGATCAGCGATGGCTAGAAGGTGGATGACTTCGACCGCCGAACGCCGCCCGAACAAGGAGAGGGACCAACTTCGGCGGAAGTCTCTACTTCTTGTCTCTATTGGGGCAAGTAGATCAAAAGCAAAAACAGAAAACAAACAAAAAACAAAATCTCTAAATCACTTATTCAAAGTATCCATAGAAAGTGTTTGTTGTAGGTGATTATTAATTTACAGGTGTGTTTTGACGCCTCATAGGTAACTCTCCACTCAAGATGCCTCGCAGATTGCCAACTGGACTCATAGAGCTGTAACCATACTGATACCAGCATCTCAAATCACCCATGTGCACTCTAGCTTCACCTCTCAATGTGTCTTTGGCTAAACCTGAGCTGCTAATATGCCCACCCTGTAGCAAAGTGCAACTGTATACCGGTAGGCAGATACAGCAGCTGTAGCCTTGACTTTGGATCAAACATTAGGCTACATTTTATGAATAGTGTGTTGGGCTGGGCTCACAGAGGCTATATCCCCAAGCATTGAGATGACAAAGGCCTTTCCATTATGTCTCAAATAACATTTGATAGTTTAATGCACATAGAAGGGGTTCAGATTTAGTCAATGCCTTAAGTAATTTTTGTATACTTTGAAGGGTTCATGAAAAGTACAGTCAACAACACTGAATATATATTTTTAATGGAATCTCTCACAATGGCCACTTAGTCTCTATCTGTATTTATGTTTGGTAAGCCCTGACGAGATAGTTAAAGTCAGTTTGTAACCGCAGAATTTATACATTTTTAACATTGTTGGCATTGTTAGTTGTCATGATTAGTATTCATGCCATCTGGCATAGGCCTTTGTATTAAGGGCTGAGGTAAAGTAAGGCCTCTCATTTCTTTGCTGACTAAAAACATGTGAATGACTTCCTGAAATGCTGATATTCACAGTATTACACTAATCTAACGTCATGACCCAGCCTTTAAAAAAACATTACTCATTATCACCTGTTGGCATTGAGGTCACTGTCTGTACATTCTGAAATTCACTGGGTGCGGTTCCAATATCTGTTGCAATCAGTGGCAAGAGCATTACATGGTGAGAAGGGGATTTTGTCTTGTGACTTGTCAGCAGTGTGTGAAGGAGCAGTGTGAGTGTATGTGTTTGTTTGTGAGTGAGTGAGTGAGTGAGTGAGTACAAATATATATTCCATCCAGACACTGTTGACCTAGAGCACACAAAAACGATATATACCCTAGCCTAAACATCAGCGCCCCAGGTAACTTCCACAAAGCTGTGAATGATCTGAGAGACAAGGCAAGAAGGGCCTTCTATGCCATCAAAAGGAACATAAAACTTGATATACCAATTAGGACCTGGCTAAAAATACTTGAATCAGTTATAGAACCCATTGCCCTTTATGGTTGTGAGGTCTGGGGTCCGCTCACCAACCAAGAATTCACAAAATGGGACAAAGACCAAATTGAGGCTCTACATGCAGAATTCTGCTAAAATATCCTCAGTGTACAACGTAAAACACCAAATCATGTATGCAGAGCAGAATTAGGCCGATACCCACTAATTATCAAAATCCAGAAAAGAGCAGTTAAATTCTACAACCACCTAAAAGGAAGTGATTCCCAAACCTTCCATAACAAAGCCATCCCCTACAGAGAGATGAACCTGGAGAAGAGTCCCCTAAGCAAGTTTCTCCTGGGGCTCTGTTCACAAATACAAACAGACACCACAGAGCCCCAGGAGAGCAGCACAACTAGACCCAACCAAATCACGAGAAAACAAAAAGATCATTACTGACACATTAGAAAGAATTAACAAAAAAACAGAGCAAACTAGAATGAAATTTGGCCCTTAACAGAGAGGTCAGAATACCTGACCACTGTGGGTGACCCAAAATGAATGAAAGCTTTCACTATGTACAGACTCAGTGAGCATAGCCTTGCTATTGAGAGAGGCCACAGTAGACAGACCTGGAGCTCAAGAGAAGACAGGCTATGTCCACACTGCCCACAAAATGAGGTGGAAACTGAGCTGCACTTCCTAACCTCCGGCCAAATGTACACTAACGTTCAAAGGTTTGGGGTCACTTAGAAATGTCCTTGTTTTTGAAAGAAAAGCACATTTTCTGTCCATTAAAATAACATCAAATTGATCAGAAATACAGTGTTGACATTATTAATTAATGTTGTAAATTACTATTGTAGCTGGAAATGGAAGAGGTGACTCCGGGATGCTGGCCTTCTAGGCAGAGTAGCAAAGAAAAAGCCATATCTCAGACTGGCCAATAAAAATAAAAGATTAAGATGGGCAAAATAACACAAACACTAGACAGAGGAACTCTGCCTAGAAGGCCAGCATCCCGGAGTCGCCTCTTCACTGTTGACGTTGAGACTGGTGTTTTGCGGGCACTATTTAATGAAGCTGCCAGTTGAGGACTTGTGAGGCATCTGTTTCTCAAACTAGTCACTGTAATGTACTTGTCCTCTTGCTCAGTTGTCCACCCACTCCTCTTTCTATTCTGGTTAGAGCCAGTTTGCGCTGTTCTGTGAAGGGAGTAGTACACAGCGTTGTATGAGATCTTCAGTTTCTTGGCAATTTCTCACATGGAATAGCCTTAATTTCTCAGAAGAAGAATAGACTGACGAGTTTCAGAAGAAAGTTCTTTGTTTCTGGCCATTTTGAACCTGTAATCGAACCCACAAATGCTGATGCTCCAGATACTCAACTAGTCTAAAGAAGGCCAGTTTTATTGCTTATTTAATCAGAACAACAGTTTTCAGCTGTGCTAACATAATTGCTAAAGGGTTTTCTAATAATCAATTAGCCTTTTAAAATGATAAACTTGGATTAGCTAACACAACGTGCCATTGGAACACAGGAGTGATGGTTGCTAATAATGGTCCTCTGTACGCCTATGTAGATATTCCATAAAGAATCAGCCGTTTCCAGCTACAATAGTCCTTTACAACATTAACAATGTCTACACTGTATTTCTGATCAATTTGATGTTATTTTAATGGACAAAAACTGTGGTTTTCTTTCAAAAACAAGGACATTTCTAAGTGACCCCAAACTTTTGAACGGTAGTGTGTATATATTTCTATCTTTAACATACAGTGAGGGAAGAAAGTATTTGATCCCCTGCTGATTTTGTACGTTTGCCCACTGACAAAGAAATGATTAGTCTCTAATTTTAATGGTAGGTTTATTTGACCAGTGAGAGACAGAATAACAACAAAAGAATCCAGAAAAACGCATGTCAAAAATGTTATAAATTGATTTGCATTTTAATGAGGGAAATAAGTATTTGAAGTCTCTGCAAAACATGACTTAGTACTTGGTGGCAAAGCCCTTGTTGGCAATCACAGAGGTCAGACGTTTCTTGTAGTTGGCCACCAGGTTTGCACACATCTCAGGAGGGATTTTGTCCCACTCCTCTTTGCAGATCTTCTCCAAGTCATTAAGGTTTCGAGGCTGACGTTTGGCAACTCGAACCTTCAGCTCCCTCCACAGATTTTCTATGGGATTAAGGTCTGGAGACTGGCTAGGCCACTCCAGGACCTTAATGTGCTTCTTCTTGAGACACTCCTTTGTTGCCTTGGCCGTGTGTTTTGGGTCATTGACATGCTGGAATACCCATCCACGACCCATTTTCAATGCCCTGGCTGAGGGAAGGAGGTTCTCACCCAAGATTTAACGATACATGGCCCCGTCCATCGTCCCTTCGATGCAGTTAAATTATCCTGTCCCCTTAGCAGAAAAACACCCCCAAAGCATAATGTTTCCACCTCCATGTTTGACGGTGGGGATGGTGTTCTTGGGGTCATAGGCAGCATTCCTCCTCCTCCGAACACGGTGAGTTGAGTTGATGCCAAAGAGCTCCATTTTGGTCTCATCTGACCACAACACTTTCACCCAGTTGTTCTCTGAATCATTCAGATGTTCATTTGCAAACTTCAGACAGACATGTATATGTGCTTTCTTGAGCAGGGGGACCTTGCGGGCGCTGCAGGATTTCAGTCCTTCACGGCGTAGTGTGTTACCAATTGTTTTCTTGGTGACTATGGTCCCAGCTGCCTTGAGATCATTGACAAGATCTCCCGTGTAGTTCTGGGCTGATTCCTCACCGTTCTCATGATCATTGCAACTCCACGAGGTGAGATCTTGCATGGACCCCCAGGCCGAGGGAGATTGACAGTTCTTTTGTGTTTCTTCCATTTGCGAATAATTGCACCAACTGTTGTCACCTTCTCACCAAGCTGCTTGGCGATGGTCTTGTAGCCCATTCCAGCCTTGTGTAGGTCTACAATCTTGTCCCTGACATCCTTGGAGAGCTCTTTGGTCTTGGCCATGGTGGAGAGTTTGGAATCTGATTGATTGATTGCTTCTGTGAATAGGTGTCTTTTATACAGGTAACAAACTGAGATTAGGAGCACTCCCTTTAAGAGTGTGCTCCTAATCTCAGCTCGTTACCTTTATAAAAAGACACCTGGGAGCCAGAAATCTTTCTGATTGAGAGGGGGTGAAATACTTATTTCCCTCATTAAATGCAAATCAATTTATAACATTTTTGACATGCGTTTTTCTTGATTTTTTTTTTGTCATTCTGTCTCTCTCTGTTCAAATAAACCTATCATTAAAATTATAGACTCATAATTTCCTTGTCAGTGGGCAAACGTACAAAATCAGCAGGGGATCAAATACTTTTTTCCCTCACTGTACATCTCTATTGTGGCGAGTAGAAAAATAAAACAATAAAAACTAACAGAAACTCTCTCTGTGTATCTCCCTCTCTGTGTATCTCTCTCTCTCTGTATTTCTTTTTCTGTGTATCTCTCTCTCTATGTGTGTATCTCTCTCTCTGTGTACCTCTCTCTTTCTGTATCTCTCTCTCTCTGTATCGCTCTCTCTCGTGGTATCGCTCTCTCTCTCTCTGTGTGTGTATCTCTCTCTGTGTGTATCTCTCGCTCTCTGTATCTCTCTCTCTCTCTGTGTATCTCTCTCTCTCTGTATCTCTCTCTCTCTGTCTCTATGTCTTTCTCTGTCTGTATCTCTCTCTTTCTGTATCTCTCTTGTGTGTGCATCTCTCTCTCTGTGTATCTCTCTCTATATATCTCTCTCTCTGTGTGTGTATCTCTCCCTTTCTGTATCTCTCTGTGTGTGTATCCCTCTCTCTCTCTCTGTCTCTCTCTGTATCTCTCTCTTTCTGTATCTCTCTGTCTTTCTTTCTCTATGTGTGTGTGTCTTTCGGTCTTTCACACAAGCGCACGCACACACACACACGCACGCACGCACGCACGCACGCACACACACACACACACACCATCATTGTTGTGTACATCATTCTACAATCTTCTTGTCTCTATTGGGACAAGTAGATCAAAAGCAAAAACAGAAAACAAACAAAAAACTAAATCTCTAAATCACTTATTCAAAGTATCCATAGAAAGTGTTTGTTGTAGGTGATTATTAATTTACAGGTTTGTTTTGATGACTCATAGGTAACTCTCCACTCAAGATGCCTCGCAGATTGCCAACTGGACTCATAGAGCTGTAACCATACTGATACCAGCATCTTAAATCACCCATGTGCACTCTAGCTTCACCTCTCAATGTGTCTTTGGCTAAACCTGAGCTGCTAATATGCCCACCCTGTAGCAAAGTGCAACTGTATACCGGTAGGCAGATACAGCAGCTGTAGCCTTGACTTTGGATCAAACATTAGGCTACATTTTATGAATAGTGTGTTGGGCTGGGCTCACAGAGGCTATATCCCCAAGCATTGAGATGACAAAGGCCTTTCCATTATGTCTCAAATAACATTTGATAGTTTAATGCACATAGAAGGGGTTCAGATTTAGTCAATGCCTTAAGTAATTTTTGTATACTTTGAAGGGTTCATGAAAAGTACAGTCAACAACACTGAATATATATTTTTAATGGAATCTCTCACAATGGCCACTTAGTCTCTATCTGTATTTATGTTTGGTAAGCCCTGACGAGATAGTTAAAGTCAGTTTGTAACCGCAGAATTTATACATTTTTAACATTGTTGGCATTGTTAGTTGTCATGATTAGTATTCATGCCATCTGGCATAGGCCTTTGTATTAAGGGCTGAGGTAAAGTAAGGCCTCTCATTTCTTTGCTGACTAAAAACATGTGAATGACTTCCTGAAATGCTGATATTCACAGTATTACACTAATCTAACGTCATGACCCAGCCTTTAAAAAACATTACTCATTATCACCTGTTGGCATTGAGGTCACTGTCTGTACATTCTGAAATTCACTGGGTGCGGTTCCAATATCTGTTGCAATCAGTGGCAAGAGCATTACATGGTGAGAAGGGGATTTTGTCTGACTTGTCAGCAGTGTGTGAAGGAGCAGTGTGAGTGTATGTGTTTGTTTGTGAGTGAGTGAGTGAGTGAGTACAAATATAAATTCCATCCAGACACTGTTGACCTAAACAACGCACACAAAAACGATATATACCCTAGCCTAAACATCAGCGCCCCAGGTAACTTCCACAAAGCTGTGAACGATCTGAGAGACAAGGCAAGAAGGGCCTTCTATGCCATCAAAAGGAACATAAAACTTGATATACCAATTAGGACCTGGCTAAAAATACTTGAATCAGTTATAGAACCCATTGCCCTTTATGGTTGTGAGGTCTGGGGTCCGCTCACCAACCAAGAATTCATAAAATGGGACAAAGACCAAATTGAGACTCTACATGTAGAATTCTGCTAAAATATCCTCAGTGTACAACGTAAAACACCAAATCATGCATGCAGAGCAGAATTAGGCCGATACCTGCTAATGATCAAAATCCAGAAAAGAGCAGTTAAATTCTACAACCACCTAAAAGGAAGCGATTCCCAAACCTTCCATAACAAAGCCATCCCCTACAGAAAGATGAACCTGAAGAAGAGTCCCCTAAGCAAGTTGCTCCTGGGGCTCTGTTCACAAATACAAACAGACACCACAGAGCCCCAGGAGAGCAGCACAACTAGACCCAACCAAATCACGAGAAAACAAAAAGATCATTACTGACACATTGGAAAGAATTAACAAAAAAACAGAGCAAACTAGAATGGAATTTGGCCTTAACAGAGAGGTCAGAATACCTGACCACTGTGGTTGACCCAAAATGAATGAATGCTTTGACTATGTACAGACTCAGTGAGCATAGCCTTGCTATTGAGAGAGGCCACAGTAGACAGACCTGGAGCTCAAGAGAAGACAGGCTATGTCCACACTGCCCACAAAATGAGGTGGAAACTGAGCTGCACTTCCTAACCTCCGGCCAAATGTACACTAACGTTCAAAGGTTTGGAGTCACTTAGAAATGTCTTTGTTTTTGAAAGAAAATCACATTTTCTGTCCATTAAAATTACATCAAATTGATCAGAAATACAGTGTTGACATTGTTAATTAATGTTGTAAATTACTATTGTAGCTGGAAACGGAGGAGGTGACTCCGGGATGCTGGCCATCTGTAGCCATGAAAGGATGTTGGCCTTGTAGGCAGAGTTCCTCTGTCCAGTGTCTGTTCTTTTGCCCATCTTCATCTTTTATTGGCCAGTCTGAGATATTGCCTTTTTTTTTGCAACTCTGCCTAGAAGGCCAGCATCCCGGAGTCGCCTCTTCACTGTTGATGTTGAGACTGGTGTTTTGCGGGCACTATTTAATGAAGCTGCCAGTTCAGGACTTGTGAGGAGTCTGTTTCTCAAACTAGACACTGTAATGTACTTGTCCTCTTGCTCAGTTGTTCACCCACTCCTCTTTCTATTCTGGTTAGAGCCAGTTTGCGCTGTTCTGTGAAGGGAGTAGTACACAGCATTGTACGAGATCTTCAGTTTCTTGGCAATTTCTCGCATGGAATAGCCTTCATTTCTCAGAACAAGCATAGACTGATGAGTTTTAGAAGAAAGTTATTTCTTTCTGGCCATTTTGAGCCTGTAATCGAACCCACAAATGCTGATGCTCTAGATACTCAACTAGTCTAAGGAAGGCCCGTTTTATTGCTTCTTTAATCAGACAACAGTTTTCAGCTGTGCTAACATAATTGCTAAAGGGTTTTCTGATGATCAGGTAGCCTTTTAAAATGATAATCTTGTATTAGCTAACACAGCGTGCCATTGGAACACAGGAGTGATGGTTGCTGATAATGGGCCTCTGTATGTCTATATAGATATTCCCTTAAAAATCAGCCGTTTCCAGCTACAATAGTCATTTACAACATTAACAATGTCTACACTGTATTTCTGAGCAATTTGGTGTTATTTTAATGGACACATTTTTAGTTTTTCTTTCAAAAACATGGAAATGACCACAGAATTTTGAATGGTAGTGTATGACCTTATTAGAGATACATGTTTCCCTCAAATTTCACAGCCCCACAAAAATTTCAAAAACAAATTCAATTTTGATAAACTCCCATATCTATTGGGAGAAATACTAGTGTGCCATCACAGCAGCAAGATTTGTGACCTGTTGACATAAGAAAAGGGCAACCAGTGAAGAACAAACACCATTGTAAATACAACCTATATGTTTATTTATTTTCCCCTTTGTACTTTAACTATTTGCACATTGTTACAACACGGTATATAGCCATAAAATGACATTTGAAATGTCTCTTTAATTTTGAAACTTTTGTGAGTGTAATGTTCACTGTTCATTTTTTATTTCACTTGCATTGGCAATGTAAACATATTTTTTCCCATGCCAATTAAGAGGGAGAAAGAGGGAGATACAATAACATTAAACTGATTTGCTGCAGTGAATAGCCTATGCTTGTATCCATTTTTTTTTTTAATTTTTTTTTTTACAGGTAATGGTGCCCTTATTTTCACAGGATTGAGACGGGGTAAGTTAGTTGCCAGTCGGATACATTTATATGCAAGTGTGAAAGCTGAGAAGGGAGCCCATGAACTGAGTAACTAACTATAAACTAACTAGGCTGTATCTGGGTCAGTGGACCAGAGGCCTATTTCGCAACAACATTCTTTAGAGCGCCACTGACTCACCCACCCCCACACACCAAGGACGACGTGTTGTACGCTCTCTACGTGCAGCTTTTCTATGTGTGTGTGTGTGCGCGCATGTATATATCTGCCTGGTCGACCAGACGCTCGCCCGCACGTACAGCACGAGCTCCCCATGCAGTAATAGCTATAAAATGACGAACTACTATCTCTCGAGCCAGACCGTTAGGCTAAAATCGGTATTCTGCAACGGCATGGGGATGTCGTCACATCTCCTCTTGCCAATATTCACGGAATGTGAAAACAAATTAGATTAAAACAGCGTCCCTGGTCCTTCATTTTTATAGCTGCGCACTATCTATGTGGTTCTGAAACCTCTCATCCGGGAACCCCAGACGTTTCACAGTTTTGTTGTAGCCAAAGATTTTCGATTATATTGACAAGATAGTCAAGTGACCGCTCTAACAATAGAAATGAATGTCCTCAAAAATGGAAGGCAAGCGAGAGGAGGCGATATCAGGCGGGACCATTCCATTGAATGAGAGGTGTTTGAACAGCAGGCACAACAAAGTCATGATTCAAATTTGCGGGAATATGTGTAATATGAAGAAACTTGTATTAGATCAAATAAGACCCACCTATCTCTACACTTTCTCATAGACATCCATACAAAAGGGGCTTATTTCACACACACATTTTGGGGGGAGTAAATCCTATTGCTTGGCCTGTTCCTCTGTTGTAGCCCTCAACTAGCTCACCCAATTCAAATCCAATTTTATTGGTCACCTACACATGGTTAGCAGATGTTAATGTGAGTGTAGCGAAAAGCTTGTGATTCACCTAGGGCTGATGATTAGTTCGCAAGTTGAATCAGGTGTGCAAGTTCTGGAAGAGATAAAATACAGGGAATGGCTTTGGGTCCCTGAGGAGAGGTTTAAGAAACCACTGATCTATTTTATGTACACCAGTGGTTCTCAAACGTCTCCTTGGGGACCCTCAGCTGTTCCATGTATTAGACCTATTCTATTCTAGAGCTAGCACACCTGATTCAACTTGTCAACTAATCATCAAGCACTTAATGAAAGTAACCAGGTGAAATGTCAGGGGTCCCTGAGGAAATGTTTGAGAACCACTGATGTAAACTGCTGTATAGGGGACGCTCTGCCCACACAAGCCATGCACATACCTGTTGTTTTTCACTTCAAGAAAACGAGAGCCAACACCTTATAATTAGTGTAAACAAAGGCAGTGTGGATTGCATAGGCTACTGTGTAAGTCACACAGCGAATCTCATCTGACTGGTTTAGTCAAATGCTGATTAATAGTGAGATTAGAATTGAGCTGTGACACTACAGTAGCAACATTGTTAATGTTGCAGATGGGTATGAAATGGCAAACATAGGTCTAATAGAAATAACAGTATATAACATTTATTATAATAATTAATTTCGAACTTAACCAAATTCCCTATCTTAGCCTATGACAAATTTGCACTGAAGCAATGTGACAAAGTTTTAAACTTGCACTGAAAGGATAAGCAACGTTACAATGTTGCAACTTTCAATGTAGCTGTTTGCTTTCTGCAGCATGCATACAACAATGTAACCTAGTTGAGTTACTGTACGTCCATTGTGAGCTCCACTCAAGCAAAGCCCAAATCCAAGCTACTGTAAACAAGTGAGCTTTGTGGGGCGTGTGTCTAGAAAAACAGGGTTTGCCCAATGAACGCTGACATCCTTACCACATGGTTAGCTTGTTTACTACAAGACCTGAAAACCCGCTGAAAACAGATTAAAGAAAACCCGGACGTGTATTTCATTCCTTTTCAACAAAACTCGACACCTACAGCTATATTTTCACGCTAAAACTGTTTAACTGCCACTGATGTATCTATTCAATTGAGTCAAATATATAAAGTAGACGGTTATTTACGTCCGAGTACCGTGTATGTATGGTATTTACTTGATAATGTTTTCGCAGAAGAAAAGCTCCATTCCAATCCTGCCCCTTAATCCACACCGGGTTTGGATATAACCAGCATACAACCCTTTTTCAGGCAGGGAAAACAGCATTTCAAGTTACAGCCGGTTAAAGCGAGCTTTAAGGAAGCTGGTGTGTTGAATATTGGCAGAGGTAAGTGCACTGTACCCATTGAAACTTTGGGGGGTTTTCTCAAGGAAAAGTGCTGTTTAGGATGCATACTTTTCAACATGTTAGTAGATTCCTTATGCAGTGTATAAGGTTTGGATTTTAAGTGCATATTTGTATTGTAAACATGAAGAAAAAAAAACATGTTCTTATCTCTGCGAAATGCATTGCGGCTACTTTTTATATGACCATATTTATCAACTGTGAAGTTGCAAATAATATTAGGACCCAGTCAATGGAGACGCTTGTTATTTGTGTCATTGTTCAATGAAGCAATCAATGCCTTATATTACATTTTTATTACAAAGCATGAGCTGCAGAATATAGGCTGTAAACGTGATGTTTTGCATCCTAAAATATATTGTGTGCATAGATCCTTTGTGACAACCTTATAGAACTAATTTATTTTAAAACAACATCCAACATGATCCTATTATTGGGAAACCAGTAAGAATAAAGATAATAAAATCAAACCAATTCAAAATAAATCATGCATTACACAAAATTATCTAGATTAAGTGTCGTAGTGATCATCTTACTGCAATGATGGTGTTTTCATGGTCTATTTTTGGTAAGAGAAATGTACAGTTTTAGTGCGGACATGCGTGGTTATACTACTTTCTACCGATAAGGGGGTGGACAGCTATGTCATAGAGACTCAAGTTCTAGAATGTTCTGAGAATGGCAGCTATTTTGGTCGGGGAGAAATCCAAACCAGTCTTAGAGTACCACAGTGAGTCATAATACCCATAACCTAGTGGTCAAACAGGGATATGGTTCCAATTGTTTTCCCACCATTCATATTTCCCATAGTGGATTTTAGAAACACTTAAAATAAGGGCTGTGTTTTGTGTAGAATTACCCTTGCGTGATGTTTTGATAACCGTGTAAATCCCTAGGACAATGTGATTTTGATCAATATTTGTCTGTATTTACCCCCCCCCCCCCCCCCCCCCATTCGAAAATGAAAGCCACAATAGCAGATAATTAGCCTATCATAAAGAACTACAAATTCCATGATGATCTGGAATAGACTGCAAATCAAGGCAAAAGTAAGACTCTCTAATGTTAGCTAAATGTAGTAATAAATACATTGGCTACATTTCTTTAAATGGACAATTCTGTGAACAGTCTTTTGTGCAAGTTCTAAATAGACACAATACCTGTTAGCAAAGGTGTCAGCTAGAGATGGGGTGCAGGAGCTTGCAGGGATTTGTAGTTTTGCATGATGTCTATTTTGATCCTAACTAGCATTTTTGAATCTTAGAGTAAATGCAGTCATATATTTGTCACCTTGTCCGAGAGAGATTTACATGGTTATCAAAACAGCACGTCAGGGTAAGCCTATACGAAATGCAGTCCTTATTTCATGTGTTTCTAAAATCTCCTATGGGAAAAATGTAATGGTGGAAAAATGATTAGAACCACTTCCCTGTTTGACCACTAGGTTTTATGGGTATTATGACACCTCCACTGTGGTGCTATATAGGAATGAATGGCAGAAGAGGCATAGGTGATGCATTTCCTGTTTTTTACTTATGGAGGAAAATAAAAGGCATGCGTGTAAAATACAGTTCTTTCGGGAAGTATTCAGACCCCTTGACTTTTTACACATTTTTTTACGTTACAGCCTTATTCCAAAATGTATGACACTTTTTACTTATTTTAATCCATTTCCACACAATACCCTGTAATGACAAACCCAAAATAGGTATTTAGAAATCTTTGCAAATGTCAACAACAAAGCAATACGTCTTATTTACATAAGTATTCAGACCCTTTGTTATGAGACTCAAAATTGAGCTCAAGTGCATCCTGTTTCTATTGATCATCCTCAATGTTTCTACAACTTCATTGGAGTCCACCTGTGGTAAATTCAATTGATTGTACATGATTTGGAAAGGCACACACGTGTCTATATAAGGTCCCACAGTTGACAGTGCATGTCAGAGAAAAACCAAGCCATGAGGTTGAAGGAATTGTCCGTAGAGCTCTGAGACAGGATTATGTTGAGGCACAGATCTGGGGAAGGGTACCCCAAAAATTGTGCAGGATTGAAGGTCCCCAAGAACACAGCGGCCTCCATCATTCTTAAATAAAGGAAGTTTGGAACCACCAAGACTCTTCCTAGAGCTGGCCGCCCGGCCAAACTGAGCAATCGGGGGAGAAAGGCCTTTGTCAGGGAGGTGACAAGGAACCCAATTGTCACTCTGACAGAGCTACAGAGTTCCTCTGGAGATGGAGAACCTTCCCGAAGGACAACCATCTCTGCAGCACTCCACCAATCAGGCCTTTATGGTAGAGTGGCCAGACGGAAGCCACTCCTCAGTAAAAGGCACATGACAGCCCGCTTAGAGTTTGCCAAAAGGCACCTAAAGGACTCTGACCATGAGAAACAAGATTTTCTGGTCTGATGAAGCCAAGCGTGAACTCTTTGGCCTGAATGCCAAGCATCACATCTGGAGGAAACCTGGCACCATCCCCACGGTGAAGCATGGTGGTATCAGCATCATGCTGTGGGGATGTTTTTCAGAGGCGGGGACTGGGAGATTTGTCAGGATCGAAGAAAAGGTGAACAGGGCAAAGTATGGAGATATTTGATGAACCTGTTCCAGAGCACTCAGGACCTCATACTGGTGTGAAGGTTCACCTTCCAACAGGACAATGACCCTAAGCACACAGGCAAGACAACGCAGGAGTGGCTTTGGCACAAGTCTCTGAATGTTCTTGAGTGGTCAGCCCGAACTTGAACCCGATTGAACATCTGGAGAGACCTGTAAATAGTTGTGCAGCGATCCAGTTGCAGAGGGAGGTGTTTAGTCCCAGGGTCCTTAGCTTAGTGATGAGCTTTGTGGGCACGATGGTGTTACACTAAGCTGTAGTCAATGAACAGCATTCTCACATGGGTGTTCCTTTTGTCTAGGTGGGAAATGGCGGTGTGGAGTGCGATTGAGGTTGCATCATCTGTTGGGGCGGTATGTGAATTTGAGTGGGTCTAGGGTTTCCGGGCTGATGGTGTTGATGTGAGCCAAGACCAGCCTTTTAAAGCACTTCCTAGCTACAGACGTGAGTGCTACTGGGTAGTCGTCATTTAGGAAGGTTAACTTCGCTTTCTTGGGCACAGGGACTATGGTGGTCTGCTTGAAACATGTGGGTATTACAGACTTGGTCAGGGAGAGGTTGAAAATGTCAGTGAAGACACTTGCCAGTTGGTCCGCGCATGCTATTGAGTCTGCGCCCTGGTAATCCGTTTGGCCCCGCCTTGTGACTGTTGACCTGTTTAAAGGTCTTGCTCACATCGGCTACGGAGAGTGTGATCACACAGTCCCCTAGAGCAGCTTTTGCTCTCATGCATGCTTCAGTGTTGCTTTCCTCGACGCAAGCATAAAAGGCATTTACCCCATCTGGTAGGCTCGTGGCTGGGTTTCTCTTTGTAGTCTGTAATAGTTTGCAAGCCCTGCCATATCCGGCAGCACCGGTGTAGTAGGATTCAATCTTAGTCCTGTATTGACGCTTTGCCTGTTTGATGGTTCGTCTGAATTGCATTCAGTTGCGCAACTGACGAGGTATCCCCTTTACCCCTTAAAGGACGTGTTATTTTTCCCTGTATTCCTGGTATAGAGTTACAGTGCCACCTGTGACTGGTGGCTATAGTATGCCTCTACGTACAGCAGCGAGCTACTGTTACACAGAGGGCCAATGTTGTGAAATCAAAGGAAATTCTGTTACCATCAGGTTGGTTCACCATTACACAAGTGAGTCAAACATTACTGGAATCAAGAAGGGGATGGAGAGAACCTTACCTGCCCCTTTTCTCTCTCATACTCAGCCTTTGGCTTCTCTGGTCGCGTTGTTGTTGCTTATGCGCACACACACACACACACACACACACACTTCCCTCTTCTCTCTTTGATGTGATTTTAATCGGTATTACAGGATATGATGGACCTTGACCACTCAACAGAGCAAATCTGGTCCACCCCAAATCTTTCCCAACTGTAAATTGTTCTTCTATATTTTCTAGAAGGGGTGACTCACTGTGTCTTGCTCTCTGGTTTCCAGAATTGCATCAGCTATCATGATGACGTCCATATAGTGATGCCCATCGGAATGTTTCTATTGACAATGTGAGACCGGCAGGGGGATTGATGGTAAAATGAGTTAATGGGATTAGAGGTAGAATCACTTTGCAGGAGAAGAGTTAATTCATTATTGAGAGAATGTTTTTGGAGAATCCCACACCTCAAATTATTGGAGACTATTATTGAAGCCCTGCCTCTATCGCATTTCCTGTGCATTTTGTCATAATCGTTTATTTTTGAACATGCAACTTTAACAAATGAAGAGTCATTAGTAGGGCACTCTTTTGGAATAAATATATTTCTGGTTTGAAGATTCTATTCACAGGCTACTGTTGTGTAATAGTATCTTAAGGTAGGCCTACACATTCCATTGGGATGTTGAATGTCAGCTAACTTTAGCTCTGTGTGTAGGAGGTTTAACCAGCAACGAGCTCTCTGTAAAGGTCAAGGCAAACCTTGTGGCTCAGGTGGTAGAGCATGGAGCTCAGGTGGTAGAGCATGGCGCTCAGGTGGTAGAGCATGGAGCTCAGGTGGTAGAGCATGGAGCTCAGGTGGTAGAGCATGGCGCTCAGGTGGTAGAGCATGGAGCTCAGGTGGTAGAGCATGGAACTCAGGTGGTAGAGCATGGAGCTCAGGTGGTAGAGCATGGAACTCAGTTGGTAGAGCATGGAGCTCAGGTGGTAGAGCATGGAACTCAGGTGGTAGAGCATGGAGCTCAGGTGGTAGAGCATGGCGCTCAGGTGGTAGAGCATGGCGCTCAGGTGGTAGAGCATGGCGCTTGCAATGCCAGGGTTGTGGGTTTAGATTCCCACAGGGGACAAGTGCGAATTAATTCAAATGTATGCACTCACTACTGTAAGTTGCTCTGGATAAGAGCATCTGGTAAAATGTCTCAAGTGTCCGAAATAGAGAAGGGCTCCAAAATAGGTCATGGGTAAATATTTGTGTTGTAACTCTATCTGCGGAAGCCAGCTGATCCCAAGCCACCACACACCATAGTATATAGTTGGATGGTGTAGAAAGAAGTCACCTCCTACCCACTGATTTGGTGTCAGATGTGTTTTTATCTAATAGTCAAGGATAGGGTTGGGGGATATGGTCATCTGATGCAATTTCAACCAAGAGAGTTTAGGGGGAGAAGGTGGGGAGGGGTAGATTTTGGTCTAAGACGGGTGTTCATTCAAGTGCAGATGAAGACCAATTATGTAATTGATTAGGTACCAGGAATGCCCTCCCCACACACTTAATCAATCCATCAACATTCATGGCAGAATGGCTGAGCTGTCATACACACATGCATCTGTATGGATATGACTCTGTCAATAAAGTTAACTTTATAGAGCTTCAAAACATGAAATACAATCGCAAAGTGAGCACACAGATTTTTTTTCTGTAATGTGTTGAAAGCAGATGGTAAATTTCTCAATCCTCATTGCCACTGCAATGGCATTTGACTGTAAAAGAGATTAAGTGTACCCAAAAATATGTTTGGGGCAAAGGGCTTGTGAGATTCATTAGTTTGATCTGGACTGTAGTTCTACAGCTAAACCTTGAAGTTCATAAACATGTGCACTTCTAAGATATTTTGAAATGGAAAAATGAATACCAATGACAACCAGAGTGCATTTCTCAGAATGTAACACAGCATGATTTCTGAGGCAGAATCAGTTCTCTCCTACTATAGTAACTAAACCCAAACTCTACTCCTGTTTCGTCTTTCTGTCTCTGTCTGTGTTCCCAATAGATTTTCTGAGTCTACAGACATTGTTACTGCCAACCATGTTACCTAAGAGTCGTCTGGGGAAGCGTTCCCCATTAGGGGCGTTGGTGTGTACCTCCTGCCCCTCCATGGAGAGCACATTGGAGACAGGGGGTCATGGGGACCCTGAGGGGGGTGTGGGGGGCCCAACCATGGGATCACCAGGGCCCCAGCATCTCAGCAGATTCAACAACAAACTACTTCCTGGACAGAAGGTGAGGGAGACATTCTTATGTTACATGTCATGCTTGAGAGAACACCGACAATCTGTCTGTCACTCTCAAATTCAGATTGTTTTAATGAATTCCCTCTTTCCTCGAGGTATCGCTGTCTGTCTTTTTATATCTGTCTCTCTTACTCTCCCCCTATCTTTGCACTAACCCTGACTTGTTCTTTTTGACTTGTCATTGTACATCTCTCTCTCCATCGTTGTACATCTCTATCACACTCTCTTGGTTTTTCTCGCTCTCTCTCAATTCAAATGGGCTTTATTGGCATGGGAAATATGTTTACATTGCCAAAGCAAGTAAAATACACAAGTGAGAGGATAATTTAACAACGTCAACAAAAAACTTTTAGAAATGAACAGTAAACATTGGTTGCTGTTCTCTCATGGCAACGGGCCACAAATCTTGCTGCTATGATTGCGCATTGTGGTATTTTGCCAAACAGATATGGGAGCTTATCAATGTTGGATTTTGTTATAGTGTGGACACTATACAAATCATTCCTACTGAATATGTGGTGTACTTAACTGCAGTACAGTATTATTACTATTCATGGGAGCGTTGTTATTATGGACATGTGTTGACTGTGACCTTTACCCAGAGTCGGTACATTGTTAACGTGACACTACCTCATGTTGGGTATATCACTTTTGTTTTCTACCATCTCTACATGGCTGTACACCTTTATTTTGGAGTTTGCAAGTAAAGACAATGAACATTGAAACGCTTGTGGATATATTCCTTGTCAAGGTATCAAATTCTTTTTGGGTCTGTGTGATCTGAGGGAAATATGTGTCTGTGTTCATACAGGTTAGGAAGTGCAGCTCAGTTTCCACCAATTTTGTTGACAATGGGCACATATCCTGTCTTCTCTTGAGAGCCAGGTCTGCCTATAACGACCTCTCAATAGCAAGGCTATGCTCACTGAGTCTGTACATAGTCAAGGATTTTGGGTCAGTCACAGGGGTCAGGTATTCTGCCACTGTGTACTCTCTGTTTAGGACTCTCTCCGTCTCTCTCCCTCCATCCTTGTACATCTATATCACTCCCACCCGATTCCTCCCTAAATTACACTTCTGTCGCTAACCTCTCCCTCTCTCTTTAGGTGTATGTGTTGTGTGGAGGGCGTGAGTGCACAGGGGTAGTGGAGCAACACAACCATGTGGATAATGAGGTGGCTCTCCTACTGCCTGTCCTGGGACAGCATGTCCTGAGGAAACTAGAGGACGTATGGACCTGCCCCACCGTCCCGCCCCCACCTTCTACTACGACACAGGGCACAGGCAGACCACACCAAATGTCCTCCTGCATCGATGTGCCCAGGAGGTAAGTGTAGTGTAGTGTGTGTGGGTGTAATTTGTGTGTTAACTGGAGCAGGGTATGCATTCCCCTGTCATTGTGTGGCTCTCTCTCTATACCTTATCGTTCTCCCTGCTACAGGAGTGCGGAGTCTATGGATGAGATGATGGCAGCCCTGGTTCTGACCAGCCTGTCCTGCAGCCCTCTGGTCCCGAGCCCTCCTCAGAGAGACACAGTCACAGGTAATTCATTGACAGAATAATTGATTGAGTGATAAGCTCTTGGTTATATTTTTCCTGTCCAGTTTTTGTCAACCATTGCAGCTCTAGTAAGGTGTGTGTGTGTGTGTGTGTGTGTGTGTGTGTGTGTGTGTGTGTGTGTGTGCCTCAGTTGGTAGAGCATATTACTAGCAACGTCATGGTTGTAGGTTCGATTCCCATAGGGGACCAGTACGAAAATGTATGCACTGTAAGTGACTTCTGGATAAGTTACTAATGTGTGTATGTGTACAGCAGGTTCTGCTGGTATGGAGTGTGGAGGTGGGGAACTCTCAGACAGCGGCAGTAGTGGCTACTGGAGCTGTGACCATGGCTACGGAAGCCCGGCCCCCTCTCCAACAATCACAGAAACAGAGGGTCACAGCCTGGCCGTGCCCCCTGATGAGGGACTGGACATGGAGCAGGTGCTGTTTGATGAGCCAGCACCACGGAAACGCAGGGTGAGTTTTGTAGTCACGGGGACAGCCTTGCTAAAATTGACCAATGTGGCAATATGTGACAGAATTTACTGGCAAGCACATCAGCTACTTGTTCTTGATTTAATGTTCCATCAGCCTTGCTTACCTGTGAACTTGTTTCCTCTCAGAACTCAGTGAAGGTGGCCTACAGGTGTCTGTGGCCCAACTGTGGGAAGATTCTGAAGTCTGTCGTTGGGATTAAACGTCACATCCGTACCCTGCACCTGGGGTAAGTGTCTAGGGATGAGACTGATCTTTGGTGCAAAAATTGCGGCCGTTGACATTATTAACTTTTATTATCAGATGATGTGACAGTGTTTCTACTAGTGGCACAAGAAAACAACTGTTGCATTAATCTATGCTGTAAAACCACATGTTTTCCCTCAGCCAAGTCAGTGAGCATGAGCGTTGCTCCTGCAGCGAGGAGGACTTCTACTACACAGAGATACATCAGCGGGAGCCGCGGCCTCTCACCCGACCTCTAGGGGTCTCTACCCCCAGCACCCCATGGCTGGCCTGCACCTCCCCCTCCAGCCCCTCTCCCGCTGGCGTAGGACCAGGAGCTGGAGGAGACTCCCCCACAGAAGTGAGCCCCCAGCTCAGCCAGTCTGCCCCCTCCAACCCGGACTTCTTCTGGCAGGTCCACTCTGAGCACTCCTACCAGGTAAGCACTAGGACAACTGCCCTCCCTGCTATTCATGTCTAAGTTATCTCTGTTCTGGGCATGAAAAGTGGAAAACAAGTGTGTTTCTTGAGTTAAATACATAATACATAATAATACATGCTATGAGCACCTATTGGAAACAGAGTTTGTAAATGTGGTTATATAGCCTATTGTTTCATATTTTGCATTTTATGATCCTACCTGATCGCAATCATTGATCACGTTATTTATCTCTGAAGGTTCCAGTCCAGGTGGTGGCTCCACCTGTCTCGGTCTCCTACTCATGCCATTGTACCACACCTACCTCAACCCCCCACCCAAGACAGGTAAACATGCCATTGTACCACATATACCTCAACCCCCCCCCACCCAAGACAGGTAAACTTGCCTGAAGCACTGGGTGGGTAGAGTTTGCACTTTAGGACTAAAGGAATGGTCTCGAATGTGCAAACCCCGCCGATCCCACACTCCGTTTGAGCTAAATCAAATGTGCCTAGAGAAAAGTGTTGGTAAAGGAGCTGGACAACAGACTACAACAATGAAATGACAATCAACACAACCCTGACTCCTGGGGCTCTTGAACGCAACCCTCACTGCAGAATCCAATAGGAGAATCTCAAGGGAAATTCCCTGTAGATAATTGATTTATAAACACTCAGTTAAGAATCTACTGTACAACTGCTGTTCATGCTGTATGTCCAGGTATATGCTATTTTCACTGGTAGAATTCAACATATTTTTGCCCTTTGAACACAGAATTGTCCATATATCCAAGCGTTTTGAATTCATCACATACTTGCTTTTAAAAGTGGAATATTTGCAGAAACATTTCCCATACAGAGCCTCTGCCAGTATGTGTTTGGGGAATTGAATTCAGTCCATCAGGGAAAAACATCATTTGTTTTCTAGGATAGATTTAGTGCCCTGTCCCCAGAGCTGCTCTATACTGCCAATAGTGTCATGGATATTTACCAGCTAATCCCCTGTTGATTTGATCATATTTTCTTTCCATCGCTGAACTGGGTGCCTTTGTCTCCACTGGCCCATAGTCTCTCGTTAGCTGGTGCTACAACACTGCCACCTATCGATATGTAGTAGAAACTGCAGGTAGTTTATTTGTAACAACACGTGGACACTGGCGTGATCAAGCCACTGCAGTAGTCTGCAGAAGTGCACACAAAGAGAAATCAATGCTGATGCCGTTTCAGCAGTTTACAGTAAACTGAACGATCCATGTTATCTAAATACACATTGCATGAATGCTAAAATAGTGGATGAAGATTTTCCTTGCTTTCATCAGTGTTGTTTTGCTGGACCTTGCAGTATTGTGAGAGACGGCAAAATCAAATGCAATATGTTGTCATTTATTTTATTAGTTTACTTATTTTCCTTTAGGGCTGTATGTTGTGCTGAGAAATCTATGTTCAATTCAGTTGTTGGTTATTTGTATAAAATTAGACAGATTAGTTAGTAGTCTCTAACCAATTACCAAAAACTGAGTTTACACTTATTTATAGTGGCTGTCCTTGTCTCCTCCCCTCATCTGCAGTTCCTTTCCCATCAGTGGAGGTAAAGGAGAGGAGATGTGGGAAAGAAGCCTTTTGAAAGGATGGGATTAGACATTCTGCTCTTCATCACCCATAACAAAGGCAGTCATAATGTGTATGTTCTGTTGTTTTTCTATGCACTGCTTCTCACCTGTTTCCCCCTCTGTCCACCAGGGTGCGTCGTTCCGTGTGAGGTCAGTCAGTGTGGGAGAACAGTGGCTGCAGCAGCACAGTGCCCCCATCAGACCACACCCTGTCAGCACCTCTCCCCAACGCAGCCACTGGTCCACAAGGTGAGATACTATATTTTAGTATACTATTACTAATGTATCACTATTGATAACATTTTAATGCACATAATGTCCTTCATATCTGCCTCAGTCAATCTGAGTCTACATTAATTTCCCTTCTCGCCGCTCTCTGATTTTTCTGTCTTTTCCTCACTCTTATCTATGCATCTCCTTACTTATGTCTCTCTCTCCATTCCCGTTCATTACATTTACTGTAAATTGACTTCCCCTCTCTTACCCTCCCTCCCTTTCTATCTATAGGAGGATCCGTGGCGAGGCGAAGAAGTGCCGTAAGGTGTACGGCATTGAGCACCGGGACCAGTGGTGCACCGCCTGTCGCTGGAAGAAAGCCTGCCAGCGCTTCCTCGACTGAACCCCTCCCAGAAGAGAGGGATGAAGAGCGAGAGAAAGAAAGATGGAGCAGTCACCTCTTCGAGTGAAGACTGAGGAAAGATCTGGGGGACAACCAGTGGAGCACCATGTACGTTGGTGTTTATTTCTTTCTTTAAAAAAAACTTTTTTGTAATTTTTACCACTTTACTAAAAGTTTTATGAATTTTGTTCATGTCTTTGACAACTTCGGGTTCTTGTGCGTTGGTGCTCATGTTGAACTCTGTGGGGGGGCAGGCAGCTAAATTACCTATGACTGGTAACCTATGACCTTTACCAGAAGCATAGTTTTGCATCTCAGTTCCCCTGTCTTCCTGCCCAGGGAGGGGCTATAAAGGAAGTGGAACGTGATCCTCTCTTCCAAATCTTTGGCTATAACTTATAAACAGCAGCTCTTCTATACCCAGCAGCTATATAGGGGATGTCTATAGATCTATGACATCATGCCATCCATAATTTGGCTTGGAAACAAGGCTTGCTGCCTATTGCCAATTGTGGACCTGAGCCAGGCAGGTGCTGAGCAGAATATCTGATCTGTAAATTAACCTAACTTCCAAACGCCTGGGCAAAAACAGATCTGTATGATACAAAGGTTAACCGATCCATCAGGCTTTGGCTTCCTGTCTGTGCATGCAGTGGACAATGATGGCAAGGAGAAGAAAGTAAAGTGATACTAGGAGGGAGCCCTATGTGACAGAGGTGAAGCTTCACAAAATACTTAGATCCTGTAAATAGCATGCTTGTTACCATGTCAGAGAAGACTTGCTCATTTATTTGTTATAAAGTATTGAGTTTAATTTATACCAGCTCTTGTCAATTGCATATAGTGCACAGATTGGCTGAGAGAAGCCCCCTTGACCTATAGGATTCCATCTGCTCATGATCTACCAAGCGTCGGTAACCAGGAAGTTGTGTCCTAAACATTGAGAATGGATTGGAGGAGAAGTAAAATGCAGATTTGGGAGTCATTAGCCCAACCTATCTGATATTATAAGCCATTTATTCCTGCAAACTTGTATGTAGCTTTTTTTTATTTGTGGTTTTTTTAAGGGAACCAAAAAATATTTTGGGGCGATGTCGAATATGTTAATTTGTATTGTGTTTCATTATATTATCCAGCAATGTTGTCTATATTTTGCAACTTGTCGTTTTTCTAAGGTGTGTTAAATACAATGTTCCGCAAAGAATTACCATGTGGGATATAGGGATCAATTCACATACTCTAGTCTAGACCATTCAGAATTTCACTTCTCTGAGCACGATGTAACCAACTGTTAAAGTTAAGGACCCAGTATCTCATCCTTGTTGTTAGCAGCTACGGTAGCTATCCTTTCTGGTATGCCTTAAAGTCTTCTTAGTCACACCAGAAATAGTCTATAATATAGCCTCGTAACAGACTTTGGTTATGCTCACGGATATCATTTCAGAGCACTAGTCTATAATTAAAGAGACACTATGACAGAATAGGACATGAAAGTATTGGTTCCCTTTAAAACATGGAGGTCATTGGCAGCTTTGGTCTCTTACTCACATCGTTGTAATAAAATGAGCCATTTGTATAAATATATTTTGTCAGGAATCTATCTCCATACACTTGCCATATGCTTGGCTATCCAACACTCCAGTACCAGCCTCAGTACTGCTGAGACACTAACTGAATGATGTTATCGAGGTTCCAGGTTTGATGTGGAATGTGCCACGTGGTGCCAATAAAAATAACTAAAATATGGTGCCAGGATTGAGTCTAAAAACATTTACATGGCTAAGTGCTTATCTAGAATGATATGCTGCTCAAGGGCATTGTGGCCCTGAACCCTTGTCACTCTGCCACTTATTGTAAATTAACATGCATAAACAGATGTTTCATATGTTAAAACCCAAAATGCTTGAATGCTTGTTTATTGAAAATATGTGTTTCTACTCATAGAAAAAACAACTAATGTTTCCTTGCAGTAAGCCAATGAATCCACAGAAGCAAAAAACAGTTATATATTGTGTTATGTATAGGTAACTGCCAAAATAATGGAAACACTTGAGTAAATGAGGGATACAACGTATATTGAAATCAGATGCTTCCACAAAGGTGTCGTTCCTGAGTTAAACAATTAACATCCCATCATGCTTAGGGTCATGTATAACATGCCCAGTTTCCCATTGTTTTGGCTCTCATGGCTAGAAGAGGAGATCTCAGTGACTTTGAAAGAGGGATCTTAAAGGTGCATAGAGGGTTTAAAGTGTGTGTCTCTCAGTCACCAGATTTTAAACCAATTGAATAATTATGGGAGATTCTGGAGCATCGCCTGAGACAGCGTTTTCCACCACCGTCAACAACACACCAAATGATGGAATGGTGCCGCATCCCTCCGAGTTCCAGACACATGTGTATTGGTGCTGTTCTGGCGGCTTGTGGTGGCCCAACACCCTATAAGACACTTTGTTGGTGGTTCCTTTATTTTGGCAGTTACGTGTATGTACTGTACCTGGAGAAAGACATTACCTTTGAATAAAGTAATTGTTTTATTATGATGCACTATTTTTATATGGAATCTGGAATGTTTTGGTCTTTTTGATGTTGAAATATGCTTAATAAAGATTAAGCCTCTCTAGTAGTCTTGTTTTTATTCTCCCTTTTCAAATCTTGGCCTCAATTTAGATGTAAAGTTATACACCTTTCCATGTTGAGTTGTTAGCCTGCATCTATACAGATATTTTATTTGATCAAGAGAGGACTTTTATTGTTATTATACAAGACATTATTAGTGTGGACATTTTTGTTTGATAAATGGAGCATTGTGAGATTCATACAAGATGTCATTGTCTCGTGAACATTCTAGAACGTTGGAACAAAACACCTCAAGACACCAAATCATTTGCTGCATAACAAGCCACAAAACAAATAGTAAACTATCTTTATTGATATGTAAAATTTCTGCTATTTACAGGTTTTATGCTGCACAACAAAATGGTTTCACGTAATAACTCAGACCACTGTTCATACATACAGAAGGGTCTCTATTCAATGTTTTGGTGGTGTTGGAGGTGGAACTGTGTCAGAGATGCCAACTCCACAAGCGGCTCCTGGCATTCATCCTAAAGCGGACATTGCCATTGGCTGTACGGAACAGTCGCGGGCTGATTTTCTTTTTTTTCTTGAGCGGATGGTCTGGGGGCCTGAACATAATTACAAATCATTTGTAGACTGCAAATTGACTGCAAGAAGCCCAAACAGATATAACGTTTGACTAAAACATAATTTCAAACGTTTCTTACATTTGTATATGATCACATATCTGTGTGGGAATAGTTTGGAACAGATTTCCTAAATTTAAATCACTTGGAGCTGATTTGCTGCTGTTTTTTGTCTTTTATGTTAATTTAAAAAAAGTAATTGTTGGGCCGCCAGTTGGGGAACAATGGCCTACACTTTCTCGATCTTAACTTTTAACACTAGTGGGGAGGGTGTGGCTTGGTGACAAGGATGGCAAGAGCAGTTGCTCACCGATTTGACAGCTCCAACGCAGTTCCACCTCCAACACCGTCAAAACATGCACTATGCAGATGTCTGCTATCGCTGGTTAACACTTGAACTGATTGAATAGACCTAGGCTACATCTGCGTCTGCTTCAAAAAACACATTCCAAGGTTCATTCTCAAGTCAGAACATTAGTTTTGCCAACAGATCATTGGTACATGAGCATGGATATATAATTTAAGTCTTACGCAGTAGTAACAGTTAATTGTGATGTTTTGCTCCAAATTATAGTAGCCAGGGTTGAAATTGAAGTTTGGAGAATAGTTCTGAAGATGTGAATAGGTTACAAGCCATCCACAAACCTAATACCGAGATTTTGTTATAATTTATATTATATAAGATAGTCATGAACATATTTTAGCGCATTTTCAATTGGAAATCTGAAAGTAATTTTTGTGTTAGCCACTAGAGGGTAACCTAACAAAGAGAGTGCCATGCCCGGTCTCCAAACAGTCTCCCTCTCATGTACTGTACTGGTTCAGGAAATCCATGGAAACTTCACTAGTAAGTCATTTAAATTCATTAAGTTTACACTGAATTAGCCTATGTAATAATAATAGCCATAATTGATGAAGGCAAACATGGTTTGAAAAGTTACATTACAGATGCAGTATATAAAGCAAAACAAATATAGTGTGTTCGTGTGTCTATAATATTAATCCAATGTGATTCTCTGATAAACCATTTAGCTATATACATGGTCTTTTTTTACTATTTTCTTAGCTTTTATTCATAATATGTTATCGTTATCAATGAGGAAATGCAGTATACAAGACTGAATCTATAATGCTCCAGTGTGGATTTTCATGAGGGGTTGTGTTCGGAACAGAAGTTTAATCATCACCTTGGTGACGGATTTGAATATGTAGGGCGGGGTTGGGGGTTGCTAGGTTACGACATGTGCTCATTGCCAGGGATACAGTTGCCGTGTGCGTTGCTACACCTTGTTCTGTTGGGTGATGTCAGCGGAGATGCTGTTGTAGGACTTGCTAGCTCGGGTGCTCATGCCCAGGTACTGCTTCAGGAACTCACTGAACCGTTTCTGGTTGTTCCACTTGCGGGCAGATTTCCGGACGCCTATGAACCCGCCGTAGCGCTTCTGCATGGGCCTCCCGGGGCCAATCAACTTCCTGTAGCCATGCCTTCCCTTCAGGAACCCCCCGAAGCGCTTCGACAGACTTATCCCCGCCGCTCCATCCTGCTCTCTCTCCATCACGTTATCCCCCTCTTCCTCGTCCCCAACTTCCTCATCCCTTTCCTGCATTTCCTGGGGCAGCTGGGAGTTGTAGACATCAGCGGTTAGCCGGCTCTCACTGCCCAGCTCGTCTATGCCCAGAGCACGGACCACGTGGTCAAACCTCTGCAGGGCTACTGGGTACATCAGCCCCCCTTCCCCCTGTTCCTCTTCTTCCTCTGGCAGCATGGCCTCCACCTCCTTCTGGGCCCGCGTCAGCATGGCAGCGCCCCCTATGGACTGGGAGGGTAACTGTGGCGAGGCTGAGGCCTTGCGGCACATGTCCCAAGTGAAGGCAGGGGAGACGTTACCCTCACACTCCACCAGACACACCTGAGAGGAGAGGGGGAGGGAAACACAGAGCACATGGATGTTAGAGAGCAGCTCTTCCACAGACTATCCGCACTGACTCTATGCCCATCCACACTGACACTCACACACCTTCACTGTCACTCACTCACACGCAAAAACCTCACTCACACACTCATTACTCACACCACACACTTATACCCACACGCAGACACCCCTCACACCTACGCTGCTGCTATAATGATTATTGGTTTGATTTATTACTAGCGTTGTGCTGCTGGTCATTGATTAGTGATTGCCATTACCATTAGTATCTATCTTTTTATCCTGCTACTGGTGACTTTTACTCCTGTTTACATGTATATATAGTATTAGTATATTACCATAAGTATTTATTTATGCCAGCTACCAGTCACTTTTTAGCCCTGTTTACATGTACACTCACCGGACAATTCACGAAAATGGATCGCTCCTACAGACAGTGAGTCACGTGGCCGTGGCTTGTTATATAAAGCAGGCAGACAGGTATCGAGGCATTCAGGTACTGTTTGATTGAACATTAAAATGGGCAAAATGAGTGACCTAAGTGACTTTGAGCGAGGTTTGATCACTGACGCTAGGCTCTTCGGATCCAGTATCTCAGAAACAGCCTCCTGGGCTTTTCATACACGACAGTGTCTAGGGTTTACAGAGAATGATGCGACAAACAAAAAACATCCAGTCAGCGGCTGTCCTGTGGGAGAAAACAGCTCGTTGATGAGAGGTCGAAGGAGAACGATAAGAACCGTGTAAGCTAACAGGCGGGCCACAAACAGACAAATAACGGTGCAGTACAACAGTGGTGTGCAGAACGGCATCTCGGAAACACACAACTCCGCGATCCTTGTCAGGGATGGGCTATTGTCATAGACGACCACCCTGGGTCCACTCCTACCAGATAAAAACAAGAAGAAGCGGCTCTAGTGGACATGTGATCACCAACACTGGATAATTGAGCAGTGGAAAAGCATTGTCGGATGGTCGGATGGGGCCACAGTGTCGGATGGGGCCACAGTGGGGCCACACACTTCGGATGGGGCCACAGTGTCTCCTGACCGCTCCTGTCTCAGCCTCCAGTATTTATGCTGCAGTAGTTTATGTGTCGGGGGGCTAGGGTCAGTTGGAATACTTCTCCTGTCTTATCCAGTGTCCTGTGTGAATTTAAGTATGCTCTCTCTAATTCTCTCGTTCTCTCTTTCTCTCTGAGAACCTGAGCCCTAGGACCATACGTCAGGACTACCGGGCATGCTGACACCTTGCTGTCCCCAGTCCGCCCGGCCTTGCTGCTATTCCAGTTTCAACTGTTTCTGCCTGCGGTTACGAAACCCCTACCTGTCCCAGACCTGCTGTTTTCAACTCTTAATGATCGGCTATGAAAAGCCAACTGAGATTTATTCCTGATTATTATTTGACCATGTTTGTCATTTATGAACATTTTGAAAATCTTGGCTCTCTCTAATTTTCTCCTTCTCTCTTTCTCTCGGAGGACCTGAGCCCTAGGACCATACGTCGGGACTACCGGCCGTGGTGACTCCTTGCTGCCCCCAGTCCGCCTGGCCTTGCTGCTATTCCAGTTTCAACTCTTCTGCCTGCGGTTATGGAACCCCTACCTGTCCCAGACCTGCTGTTTTCAACTCTTAATGATCGGCTATGAAAAGCCAACTGAAAATTATTCATGATTATTATTTGACCATGCTTGTCACTTATGAACATTTTTGAACATCTTGGCATAGTTCTGTTATAATCTCCACCCGGCACAGCCAGAAGAGGACTGGCCACCCCTCATAGCCTGGTTCCTCTCTAGGTTTCTTCCTAGGTTTTGGCCTTTCTAGGGAGTTTTTCCTAGCCACCGTGCTTCTACACCTGCATTCTAGCTGTTTGGGGTTTTAGGCTGGGTTTCTGTACAGCACTTCGAGATATTATCTGATGTACGAAGGGCTATATAAAATAAAATTGATTGATTGATTGTCTGGAACATAACAGCAAGTTCAGTTTACTCCCCAGACCTCAACCCAGTAGAGCATCTTTGGGATGAGATGGAACAGGCTGTTCGCAGCATGAATGTACCGCCTTCCAATCTGCAGCAACATAGACCAACACCCCTGTGGAACGTTTCTGACACCTTTTAGCATGCCCTGAAGAATTCTGAGGCAAAGGGCCAACCCAGTACTAGACAGGTGTACCTAATAAACTGACCGTGAGTGTATATCCTACTACCAGTCACTTTTTTCTCTTATCTCAACAGACGGAACAGATCAGTGTACTGTCTACACTCGGTCTGTTGTTTTTATTAAATCTTTTTCATTAAATAGTTTTAAAATCATGTCAACAACAACAACATCTTTAACCATTGGAAGTTCTGATAGCTAATGATTCCGAGACGTGGTTAGCTTTTTTGTCTGGGACCGCAAGATTGTGTCCCGGATTCCTACAAAAAAAACTAACAATAGTTAGCGGTTAGCCATCATGCTAACAGAGCAAGATAACGGTGCTAGATTCAAAACACGAGTGGTATTTGTGTCTACGTCTGGGCTCAAATGCGCTAGGTGCGAGATGATATCTACGCAAGAGGAGGAAAATAAGGTGGAACTGATAAATGAACATAAAATATTTGTCTGTTTCAAATGTATTATCATCAAGCAGCTTAGGGAGGAGATTCTCTGGCTGCTAGCTCAGCTGCGGGAAAAACAAGGTGTGCTTTCTAAGTACTTGAATGCAGCCCAGTTACACAGAATGTCAGTTCTGAATGCCTTCTACAGCCAAGGGGTCGATGAGTTGGGCGGTACTGACCTGTTCCAATCCAATGGACAGATGGTAAGCTCAACACCGCGGCCAGTGGGACACTGGACACTGGCAATGCGAAGGAGGTAGAGTGGAAGGCAGTCTAGCCGGCATCCATATATCCTAGAAGATCAGTTCCAGCTATTAAACAGCTTTTCCCCACTGGAGGCGGACATACCAGCCCTGGGAGTCAACTCTGATCCTGGGAGTACACCAACAGCCAGCAGCCATCCAGGGGCACCCTCCACAGCTCAGCCGATCGCTGATCAAAGGAAACAAGGTCCTGGGCCCTCCTTCATCTCCAGAGGATTCTGACGCCATCCCCTGCTACTGGTACATGTAAGGTGAGTCAGGCTGGCATGAGTCAAAGCACACCTCCCCCTGCACGAGGCAGGCTGTTCTGTTCTCCCTCTTCCTTCCCCATCGGATTCCATCACGACCACCATTGTCGTGGGCAGCTCGATGGTGAGAGATTTTATCCTGTAGGCCGACCAAGGTCCACTGTCATCCAGGCGCCCGTGTCCAAGACATCAACTCCCTCCTGCCCAGAGTTCTAGCTAACTACTCTAATATTGACACCGTTGTCACTCACGTTGGATTTAACGACATTCGCTTTCGGCAATCTGAGGAACTGAAGAAGGACTACAACATTCTCTTGAACACCCTTGTTTGCACAGGGAAGAGAACAGTCATCTCTGGCCCCCTGCCATGCTATAGAAGGGGTTTGGAATGTTACAGCTGCCTTGCTGCCCTAAATAAGTTCATGAAGAAACTCTGCAAAGACAGGAATGACTCCTTTGTGACAATTTTGACTTGTTGTGGGAGCAACCAACACTCTTTTAAAGAGATGGAATTCACCCTAACCGCAGGGATTCCAGGATTATCTCCAACATAGCGAACAGCTTAAGAGACTGGCGGTCTGGTTTTGTTAGCGCTCCAGTCCTCCCTGTCATAATAAGTAACAGAGGACAAGGAAATCGTATTCTATCCCAGAGAAATAGAAGTGCAGTAAATGTAAGTAACCAAATATATGTTCCTTTAACTGTTAGCTCCGAAGGTATTGTCTGCAATAATCATATGGGCATAGAATTGATTGTCAGATGATGTGTCAGTGATTTATTGAAAATTCAAGGCACACTTAACCAGCATGGCTACTACAGCATGTTGCAGCGATACTCCATCCCATCTGGTTTGCACTTAGCGGGACTATCATTTGTTTTTCAACGGGACAATGACCCAAAACACACCTCCAGGCTGTGTAAGGGCAATTTGACCTGGCCTCCACAATCACCTGACCTCAACCCAATTGAGATGGTTTGGGATGAGTTGGACCACAGAGGGAAGGAAAAGCAGCAACAAGTGCTCAGCATATGTGGGAACTCCTTCAAGACTGTTGGAAAAGCATTCCTCGTGAAGCTGGTTGAGAGAATGCCAAGAGTGTGCAAAGCTGTCATCAAGGCAAAGGGTGGCTACTTTGAAGAATCTAAAATCTAAAATATACACTACCGTTCAAAAGTTTGGGGTCACTTAGAAATGTCCTTGTTGTTGAAAGAAAAGCACATTTTTTGTCCATTAAAATAACATAAAATTGAGCATAAATAAATATTATTGTAGCTGGAAACGGCTGATTTTTAATTGAATATCTACATAGGCGTACCGAGGCCCATTATCAACAACCATCACTCCTGTGTTCCAATGGCACGTTGTGTTAGCTAATCCAAGTTTATAATTTTAAAAGGCTAATTGATCATTAGAAAACCCTTTTGCAATTATGTTATGTAATAAATCTGCCGTTTCCAGCTACAATAGTCATTTACAACATTAACAATGTCTACACTGTATTTCGGATCAATTTGATGTTATTTTAATGGACAAAAATTTTTGCTTTTCTTTCAACAACAAGAACATTTCTAAGTGACCCCAAACTTTTGAACGGTAGAGTATTTTGATTTGTTTAACACTTTTTTGGTTGCTACATGATTCCAAATGTGTTATTTCATTGTTTTTTTGTCTTCACTATTATTCTACAATGTAGAAATAGTAAAAATTAAGAAAAACCCTTGAATGAGTAGGTGTGTCCAAACGTTTGACCGGTACTGTAGGTAAATTGCAGTTGTTCCAGAAAAAAGTGGCACGTATCGCACTTAAATGTACACAGAGGGCAAGTGTCAGTAACATGCATGCCAGTCTCTCCTGGCTCAAAGTTGAGGAGAGATTGACTCTCTATTGATCTTTGTGCAAGGTGTTGATGTGTTGAAGGTACCGAATTGTCTGTCAGTTGGCACACAGTTTGGACAATCATCGGTATAACACAAGACATGCAACTAGAGGTCTCTTCACAGTCCCCAGATCCAGAACAGAGGCTGGGAAAGGCACAGTATTGAATAGAGGATGGAAGTCTTTGCCACCCCAGGTAACTCAAGCTACCATTTTTTTTTTAAACAGATAAAATAAAACCTTACTGCACAAAGGGAACTGTGAAGAGACAGTCATTTTATATATATTGTATTGTAATTTGCACTGTACTATGCATTAGACCGAGATATTGTGTGTATGTACTGATATGTAGGCTATGTGTGATGTTTTAAATGCATTTCAGTCCTTGACCAATAATGTTCGGTACTATGTATTATGTCATGTGTCATGTGGACCCCAGGAAGAGTAGCTGATGCTTTTGGGGATCCTAATAAATACAAACATTTTATGTTAAACCTACCTCAACTACTCCAGTACCCCTGCACATTGAAGAAAGTACTGGAACTGATCTGTATATACTCGCAGACTCGTGTTTCTTCAACCTGCATCATACTTCTAGTGTGTTTTTTAATGTTTTTTAAATTGTTATTATATATATTATTATTCTCACTGCATTGTTGGGAATGAGCTCTCATGGTAAGAACTGTTTTATACCTTTTGTATCCTGTGCACGTGGGGAATAAACTTTGAAACTTGAGAGAAAGAGAAAGAAGGGAAGAGGGAGAGTGAAGAAGAGAGAGGAGAGAGGGAGAGGAGGAGAGAGGGAGAGGGAGGGAGAGAGAGGGAGAGGGAGAGGAAGGGCGAGAGGGAGAGAGAGGGAGAGGGAGAGAGAGAGGGAGGGAGAGAGAGAGGGAGAGGAAGGGAGAGAGAGAGAGGGAGAGGGAGAGGAAGGGAGAGAGAGAGAGAGAGAGAGAGGGAGAGGGAGAGAGAGAGAGAGAGGGAGCGAGAGAGGGAGGGAGGGAGAGGGAGAGGAAGGGAGAGAGAGAGAGAGAGAGGGAGCGAGAGAGAGAGAGAGAGAGAGAGAGAGAGAGAGAGAGAGAGAGAGAGAGAGAGAGAGAGAGAGAGAGAGAGTGAAGCAACATTATGACTTGTTATTTATTAATTCCCCAGTCAAATCAAAATCAAATTCCATTATATTTGTCACATGCTTTGTAAAAAGGTGTAGGCTAACATTAAAATGCTTACTTAGCGGACACTTTGTCCAGGTGTTGTACAGTGCTAGACCTTCCATGGTCAAATGCTGACGTTAAAACGGCTTTATGAATTGAATTGAGATAGACGATGATACACCATCAAACACTGGGAGTCCCATTGTGAAGAATGATGATGATAGCCATATGACGCCCATGAAGAGACCATACTGTACTTCTCTTGACAGAACATAGAGTCCTCCTTTTTTGTCTTACAGAATGTTTCACCCTGAATTAACATGGCGTCCATAATGTCTGTATGGTCTTTGTGTGAATATACGCTTAGTCTGAGTGTATAAAACATTAGGGACACCTGTTCATTCCATGACATAGAATGACCAGGTGAATCCAGGTGAAAGCTATGATCCCTTGATGGGTAGGACACAGTTTAAATCAGGATTTTTAAGCCTCGAGACAATTGAAGCATGGATTGTGTCTGTGCCATTCAGAGGGTAAATGTGCAAAAATATTTTTGTGCCTTTGAACGGGGTATGGTAGTAGGTGCCAGGTGCACCGGTTTGTGTCAAGAACTGCAATGCTGCTGGGTTTTTCACGCTCAACAGTTTCCCGTGTGTATCAAGAAGGGTCCACCACCCAAAGGACATCCAGCCAACTTGGCACAACTGTGGGAAGCATTGAAGTCAACATGGGCCAACATCCCAGTGGAATGCTTTCGACACCTTGTAGTGTCCATGCCCCGACGAATTCAGGCTGTTCGAGGACAAAAGGGGTTGCAACTCAATATTAGGAAGGTGTTCCTAGTGTTTGGTATTCTCAGTGTAGTTATTCCTTAGAGAGCAGCACAGATAGAGATTTCTATATGGCTCACAGTCCCAACAGAGCAAAACATTACTATGTGATTTGTGTATCTACAATCCGTCTCCAAATGCATCACAGTCTCGTCTTGGAGTCTCTCAGTGGAGATGCCCCAAGTCAGAGCTGAACCTGATATCAACACACACACACACACACACACACACACACACACACACACACACACACACACACACACACACACACACACACACACACACACACACACACACACACACACAGATTATCCCAATCTCAGAATTCCTTCAGTTAAAGAGGCGTACAGTATACCGAATGTCGATTATGGCAGCCCCCCCCCCCCCACCTCTCTGATTCAGAGGGGCTGGGTTAAATGCAGAAGACACATTTCAGTTGAATGCATTCAGTTGTACAACTGACAAGGTATCTCCCTTTCCCTTTCCCTTTACCCTGTAGAGAGACGACTTCTCTAGAGAGAAAGAGACAAATATACCCTGCAGAGAGACGACTTCTCTAGAGAGAAAGAGACAAATATACCCTGCAGAGAGACGACTTCTCTAGAGAAAGAGACAAATATACCCTGCAGAGAGACGACTTCGCTAGAGAGAAAGAGACAAATATACCCGACCCGGTATGATTGGAAACAGAGAGGGATTGATGGATCCTGGAATTATAGAATTGGATATCATATGTAAATAAAGGTGAAATAAAAAAATTCACTGTTTTGATATTACATTCATAGTTTTTCTCATCAAAGAAAGCTATTGTTTTACTTCAAGGACAAAATCGGAGATACTTGACTTTAACAGGGGAGTTGAGTTACTGGATCATAGTGAGGGAACATATTTACCCCACAGCACATAGGAAAATACACTGAAGCCACTAGACAAAGAGAGGGGGGTCGATGGTGTTCTAAACCACAAGCAGTGAGATGAAGAAACTGGAAAGAGGGCAGAACATTCACGTCTATCCTCAGGAATCAATTAGCCAACGCAAATTAAAAGCCAGATGCCGGGAGGCTGGGAGGGCATAATACTATGAGTCAGAGATCATCGACAGTATAGGAGACGAAGGAGGGAGATAGAAAGGGGGGGGCAGTTTGAGAAAGGAAGGGTAGTTTGTGGAAGGAATGGTAGTTGGGGAGAAGGACGGGGGTGGGAGAGGTGGAGGAGGAAGGAGAGGTGGAGGGGTGCGTGGAGTAAGGACTATGGTAGATGCGTCTGTGCGTGCATGCCTGTTTCTGTATGGGGGGTTCTGCTCCCTCTCTCTTCGGCGACGGCGTGCACCCTCTTTGCGACTTACTCGATCTCTGCCAAAACAATATCTCCTGAGTGAAATGGCTCTATTGCCCCACAGACCTTTTAAGGACTGTGCGATTCAGTCAGGGCCCTGTTGACACAATAGAGTCAAAGTCTCTTATTGTTCTGATTGTGGCAGAGATAGGAAAAGGAATGGAGAATAAATACATTGAGTGATAAAAGCTGTGGGATAGGGGGTGCATAGGCCAGAACTGGCTGTTGGCTGGGGCAGAGACAGAGGCAGAGAGAGAAAGTTAACAACAGGAGGCTGTGTGTTAAAGTTGATCTCGGTAGGGCAGGATGTGGCTGAGGCGGGGGTAGGCAGGGACAGACAGAGGAATAGAGATAATGGGATGGAGTGATAGTAGGGCTTTAATATGGACCCTCACCAGTGTGTTGAAGTTGATCTCGGTAGGGCAGGATGTGGCTGAGGCGGGGGTAGGCAGGGACAGACAGAGGAATAGAGATAATGGGATGGAGTGATAGTAGGGCTTTAATATGGACCCTCACCAGTGTGTTGAAGTTGATCTCCTGCGGCAGGATGCGGCCACAGGCCAGGCAGTCCCCCTGGCATTCACTACAGTGTCCCGGGACACACAGACACAGCAGCAGCAGGGACCAGAGAGGGGTCTTCATGGTCCTCAGTATCCTAACTATGGAGACAATAGGGACAGCCTGGGACAGGACAGGGGAGAGAGATCAGAGGTCAATTCACGGTCTTCTGTTCAGTCATAATTTACTGTGAACAGCCAGACTGAAATAGAGGAGGGGGGAGGGAAAGACAGAGAGAGAGAAAGGGAGAGAGAGAAGGGGAGAGAAAGGGAGTGAGAGAAAGAGAGAGACAGACATACAGGACCGCTCGACAAGATAAGTGAAAAACACTAATGCCTTTGTTTGTCTGGGTGTGGTATCGTTTAACCCTCCCCCGAACCCCCCCGTGTTGACAACAGCGACGAAAGAAAAACAACAGCTGTTTGTACCTCATTAAACAGACTCATCATCGCCTTAAATTGAAGTCTGAATTAGTCCTTCTTGCAGGGAGCACAATAGCCAAAAGAAATAGGGTGATTTACGAGGGATTCTTTGTTTTACTGGATTAGTCATCAGGAAGAGATGGGAGATATGGAGACATATAGAGAGAGGAATCCGAAGTTGTGATGCACTTTTAACACATAGAGAACAAGGAATTATGTACACATCATTTTTTGTGGTATCCAATTGGTAGTAGTTACTGTCTTTTCTCATCACTCATCACTCCCGTACAGACTCAGGAGAGGTCAAAGGTCAAGAGCCATGCATTCTCCGAAACACAACCCAACCAAGCCGCACTGCTTCTTGACACAATGCACATCGAACCCGGAAGCCAGCCGCACCAAACTCATTTAAACTAGTTTATCATAGAAAAACAGCAGTTGGATAAGGATTTTTGGTATTCTATTAGGATCCCAATAAGCTGTTGCAAAAGCAGCAGCTACTCTTCCTGGGGTCCACTGAACATGAAACATAATACAGAATGACATAATACAGAACATCAATAGACAAGAACAGCTCAAAGACAGAACTACATTTTAAAAAGGCACACGTAGCCTACATATCAATACATACACACAAACTATCTCGGTCAAATAGGGGAGAGGCGATGTGCCATGAGGTGTTGCTTCATCTGTTTTTTGAAAAATGTTTGCTGTTTATTTGAGTAATATGAGATGGAAGGAAGTTCCATGCAGTAAGGGCTCTATATAATACTGTACACTTTCTTGAATTTGTTCTGGATTCGGGGACTATGAAAAGACCCTTGGTTGCATGTCTGGTGGGATAAGTGTGTGTGTCAGAGCTTTGTGTAAGTTGACTATGCAAACCATTTGAGATTTTCAACACATTGTTTCTTATAAAAAGAAGTAGTGATGCAGTCAGTCTCTCCTAAACTCTGAGCCAAGAAAGACTGTCAGGCATAGTATTTATATCAGCCCTCTGATTACAATTAAGAGCAAAATGTGTCGCTCTGTTCTGGGCCAGCAGCAGCTTAACTAGGTCTTTCCTTGTACCACTGGACCACATGACTGGACAATAATCAAGATTAGACAAAACTAGAGCCTGCAGAACTTGCTTTATGGAGTGTGGTGTCAAAAAAGCAGAGATTCTCTTTATTACGGCCAGACCTCTCCCCATCTTTACAACCATTGAATCTATATGTTTTAACCATGACAGTTTACAATCTAAAATAACGGCAAGTAATTTAGTCTCCTCAACTTGTTCCAGCCACACCATTCATTATCTAGAATTTAAGGAATGATTTGTACCAAATACAATGCTCTTAGTTTTAGAGATGTTCAGAACCAGACTGCAACTCTTTGTTAAGGGTTTCAGTGACTTCATTAGCTGTGGTTGCTGATGTTTATATGGTTGAATCATCAGCATACATGAACACACATGCTTTGTTTTATGCCTGGGGCAGGTCATTGGTGAAAATAGAAAAGAGTAGAGGGCCTAGAGAGCTGCCCTGCTGTACACCACACTTTACATGTTTGACATTAGAGAAGCTTCCATTAAAGAAAACCCTCTGAGTTAAATGAGATAGATAGCTCTGAATCCACAATATGGCAGAGGTTGAAAAGCCATAACACATACTTTTTTTCAACAACAGGTTATGGTCAATAATATCAAAGGTTGCACTGAAATCTAACAGTACAGCTCCCACAATCTTCTTATCAATTTCTTTCAACCAATCATCAGTCATTTGTGTCAGTGCAGTACATGTTGAGTGCCCTTCTCTATAAGCATGCTGAAAGTATATCGTTCATTTGTTTACAGAGAAATAGCATTGTATTTGGTCAAACGCAACTTTTTCCAACAGTTTGCTAAGAGCTGGCAGCAAGCTTATAGGTCTGCTGTCAGAACCAGTAAAGGCCGCTTTACCGCTCTTGTGTAGCGAAATTACTTTGCCTTCCCTCCATGCCTGAGGACAAAGACTTTCCTCTAGGCTCAGATTTAAAATATGACAGATAGGAGTGGCTATAGAGTCAGCTACCATCCTCAGTAGCTTTCCATCTAAGTTGTCAATGCCAGGAGGGTTGTCATTATTGATCATTAACAACAATTTTCCCATCTCTCCAACACTAACTTTACAAAATTCAAACTTGCAATATTTTTCTTTCATTATTTGTTTTTTATGCATGAATAGAATTGCTCACTGTTTGTCCTGGGCATTTCCTGCCTAAGTTTGCCCACCTTGCCAATGAAATAATCATTAAAATAATTGGCAACATCAAATGGTTTTGTGATGAATAAGCCATCTGATTCGATGAAAGATGGAGTTGAATTTGTCTTTCTGCCCATCATTTTATTTAAAGTACTCCAAAGTTTTTTTCCATCATTCTTTATATCATGGATCTTGGCTTCATAATACAGTTTATTCTTATTTTTGTTGAGTTTAGTCACATATTTCTCAATTTGCAGTAAGTAAGCCAGTCAGATATGCAGCCAGACTTATTAGCCACTCCTTTTGCCCCATCTCTTTCAACCATGCAGTTGTTCAATTCCTCATCAATCCATGGAGCCTCAACAGTTCTAACAGTCAGTTTCTTAACAGATGCATGTTCATCAATAATTGGAAGAAGCAATTTCATAAATTAATCAAGTGCAGTGTCTGGATGCTCCTCATTAATCACATCAGACCAACAAATATTTGTAACATCATCCACGTAAGAGTCCCAGAAAAATATTTTGAATGATGTCTTATACACTATTTAAGGCCCAGCTGTTGGAACTTTGGCTTTCCTAGATATAGCCACTATATTGTGATCACTGCATCCAATGGGTACGGATACAGCTTAAGAACAAAGGTCTACAGTATTAGAAAAATGTGATCGAAACATGTGGAGGATCTTGTTCCTGTAGTGTTTGTAAACACCCTGGTAGGTTGATGAATAACCTGAACCAGATTACAGGCACTGGTTACAGTGAGAAGCTTCCTCTTGAGCAGACAGCTTGATGAAAACCAGTCAATATTCAAGTCCCCAAGAAAGTAGACCTCTCTGTTTACATCACATACACTATCAAGCATTTCACACATATTATTTAGATACTGACTGTTAGCACTTGGTGGCCTATAGCAACACCCCAAAAGAAAAGGCTTTAGATGTGCCAAGTGAACCTGCAACCACAACACTTCAATAACACTTGACATCTCTAAGCGTTACAGGGATATGGATCTGAATATATAGAGCAACACCTCCCCCATAAGCATTCCTGTCTCTATAGATGTTATATCCTTGTATTGCTACTGATGTATCATCAAATAAATTATCTAAGTGAGTCTCAGAAATGGCCAATATATGAATGTTATCTTATGTTAGTAAGTTATTGATTTCATTAACCTTATTTATAAGGATACATATATTAATATGGGCTATTTTCAGCCCTTTCCTGGGTGGCTTAAAGGATGAGTGTGATTGTAGAATATCATGTGTGAATGAACCCAGATAATGAAAGGGAAAAGTAGTTATCTTGACAGTAGTCTCTCCCCTGTGTTTTTAGCTTTTCAATAACTTTATTGGGTTTAGTGTGCCAATGGGAAATGGAGGCCCCAATGCATCATCACAAACGTTCCCATGCATTTTTCATATAACCTAAAAGTGTACAACAAATCAATAGTCTTTTCTGTATGAGACCTGGATATATACACAGAAAAGAACATAACATATCCAGGAAGCACAGACCATTCACCTGCGACGCCAAGGGGAAATAGTGCTGCAAAGAAAAAGTATAGTGTGTTGTCCATTGTTGTCACTCTACGTTATTCCATTGAGTGCAGTACAAGACAGTGCCTGCATTTCATTAACAATCCATAGCAGTTCTCTCCAACCCTAGAACAGCTAAAGAAAGTCTGAGAGTGGCAAGTGATTATAAAGTACGGGAGTGAATTAAGATTACTATACGCAGGGATCTGGCAGGGCGGACATTGGAGGGGGTGGCGATGGTGTGCTCTTAAAACCACCTTAGTGATTTTTAGCTTGGCCTGTGGCTCATGGCTAGACATAGACAAGTTGAAGGGAAGGTAATAAGATTATGGCTGAAGCATGATGTTCTCTGTGGATGTTTTATAGAGTAACTACAGTATATGGACTGTTTGATAGACCAAGGACCGTACAATATATGGACTGTTTGATAGACCAAGGACCGTACAGTATATGGACAGTTTGATAGACCAAGGACCATACAGTATATGGACTGTTTGATAGAGCAAGGACCATACAGTATATGGACTGCTTGATAGACAAAGGACCATAAAGTATATGGACTGCTTGATAGACAAAGGACCATACAGTATATGGACTGTTTGATAGACAAAGGACCATACAGTATATGGACTGTATATGGCAGGGGTAATCAAAACCCAGCCTGGAGGTCTGGAGTGCCCTGCTGGTTACCTTTTCTACCTGGTAGGTAATAAATTCTTGATTGATGTCACTGGTTGGCCAGAAAGTCCACTAAACTGGTGTCTCCGGTCGGAATCAGTCCGTGATTATCTGGCTCGAAGGCGCTAGTGAAGGCACTGGAAAAAGGAAAGAAAGACTGAAAATCACTAGTACTTCTAGACTCAAGGTCTGGATGTGAGAAAAGGGGACATGGGATTGAAATGAGATATGGGATACCCAAGGAGTTAACACTGTACTCTTTCATTGATTTATTCAACCTTTATTTTGACAGGGAGTCATGTCTTACCAGGGTCTCTTTTCCAGGTGAGCTCTGTAACTATACAATATACACATCAATACAATACGAAAAGCACAACAGATATACAAAACACAGTCATAGAAAACAAACCCATTTTACATGAAACATGTCCTCAATCTACTGTCTGAAATTCAGTAGAGGCACAAAATCATCCAATTTTAGGGGTTTGGAGATTTCACTCTTCACTCGGGCAACAAGTGCTCTTACCTAGTCACTAAAACTGTTTATTGTATGCTCGTTGCAAGGGTAGCTCATCCAGATACATTACTGATAAGAAATAGGGAGACTCCCTCGATGATAGTTCATTACTAGACAAAAGCAGCCATGCCAGTACCAGTACCAGTGTTAAATACCATTGGGTCTGAGCCACTTATAGGATTGACAAATGAGCCGTGTGCTGAAAGCACCATTGGGTTCTCAAACTCCATTGAGCACCCTAGTGTGTGTGTGTGTGTGTGTGTGTGTGTGTGTGTGTGTGCGTGTGCGTGTGCGTGTGCGTGTGCGTGTGCGTGTGCGTGTGCGTGTGCGTGTGCGTGTGCGTGTGCGTGTGTGTGTGTGTGTGTGTGTGTGTGTGTGTGTGTGTGTGTGTGTGTGTGTGTGTGTGTGTGTGTGTGAGATGGTATGGTGGGACAAGGGGTTTTCCCCCGGGAAACAGACGTTTAGAATGACTGACGATGTCACTATCGATAGGAAGGCATCATCAGGAAGGCCAATATGGCCAATATACCACGGCTAAAGGCTGTTCTTATGCATAACGCAGCACAGAGTGCCTAGATACAGCCCTTGACCTTGGTATATTGGCCATATACCACAAATCCTTGAGGTGCCTTATTACTATTATAAACTGGTTACCAACATAATTAGAACAATAAATAAGTCATTTTGTGTCATACCGCTGGTATATTGTCTGATATACCACAGCTTTCAGCCAATCAGCATCCAGGACCCAAACTACTCAGTTTCTAAGAATGTATTATGACATCAGAACAGGGTGTGGTTGTGGCCAAGTGTGAAAATGCACTCCAAAGTCATGGATAATTGGGTCAATCCATAAGACTGCTAAATAGCCAGACTGCTAAATAGTCAATTTATGATACCCAAACTATCTGCACTGACTCTATCTTGCACTGACCCTACGTACACTCACTAGACTATATATACACACCATATACACACTCACTAGACTACATACACACACCATCTACACACTCACTAGACTATATATACACACCATATACACACTCACTAGACTATATATACACACCATATACACACTCACTAGACTATATATACACACCATATACACACTCACTAGACTATATATACACACACCATATACACACTCACTAGACTATATATACACACCATCTACACACTCACTAGACTATATATACACACTATATGCACACTCACTAGACTATGTATACATGAATAAGGACAAATATTTAGAGGAATTGCAGATATTGTAGCTAACTGTCAGAAAAGCCCTCTACAAGCATAGATATGATAAAAGAAGAACTGGAATGACTTGCCCTTTAGTCCAGCGTATTGTGTTATCATTGCACTTATTAGCCTTTAAAGTAGAGGGAGAGGCCAACAAAAAAACATCCATGCGTAAATAATCCGGATTTAACACTTTCCTCGAGATTAGTAATTTGTTTTACATTTCCTAGCCTTGATGAGGACACTGCGGTAATGAGAAAAGTGTTAAGAGAACAACAGAGAAATAGAAGACTGGTGACGTCACCGGAACCACAGAATAAGAATGGATTCTAATTCAAATTCTTCTGTGGAAAAGCATTGTGTGTCTAACATGGTGAACGTTCAAGATCAGAACATACAGCATAATCACATAGCTAGAACTGAAATGGAATTAAAGTTGGTATACTAGAGCCAGAGAGAGAGAGTGAAGGAGGGATTTGCGGTTTGCCAATGTTGGTGCATAGCAGCATACCATTCAACATCTTTGAGATAGAGACATTATTTTGGATGTTTTTTTACTTAGACATCCATAGTCAGACAGCATATTGCCAGGCACAATGCTGTATTGTCTATTCTTTCCCCAGTGTCTGGAGAGTTTGTCCTGGAGCTCTCATTCTATCCTTCACACCTCCAGACCCTCTCCAGGTCCCCCTCTCCAGGTCCCCCTCTTCACGTCCCCCTTTCCAGGTCCTCCTCACCAGGTCCTCCTATTCACGTCCCCCTCTCCAGGTCCCCCTCTCCAGGTCCCCCTCTTCACGTCCCCCTTTCCAGGTCCTCCTCACCAGGTCCTCCTATTCACGTCCCCCTCTCCATGTCCCCCTCTCCATGTCCCCCTCTCCAGGTCCTCCTCTCCACATCCCCCTCTCCAGGTCCTCCTCTCCACATCCCCCTCACCAGGTCCTCCTCTCCACCTCCCCCTCACCAGGTCCTCTCCACATCCCCCTCACCAGGTCCTCTCCACCTCCCCCTCACCAGGTCCTCTCCACCTCCCCCTCACCAGGTCCTCCTCTCCACATCCCCCTCACCAGGTCCTCTCCACCTCCCCCTCACCAGGTCCTCTCCACCTCCCCCTCACCAGGTCCTCCTCTCCACATCCCCCTCTCCAGGTCCTCCTCTCCACATCCCCCTCTCCAGGTCCTCCTCTCCACCTCCCCCTCACCAGGTCCACTCCACCTCCCCCTCACCAGGTCCTCCTCTCCACATCCCCTCTCCACATCCCCTCTCCACCTCCCCCTCACCAGGTCCTCCTCTCCACATCCCCTCTCCACATCCCCCTCTCCACATCCCCCTCTCCAGGTCCTCCTCTCCGCGTCCTCCTCTCTAGGTCCCCCTCTCCACATCCCCTCTCCACATCCCCTCTCCACATCCCCCGCTCCACATCCCCCTCTCCGCGTCCTCCTCTCCAGGTCCTCCTCTCCGCGTCCTCCTCTCCAGGTCCTCCTCTCTGCGTCCTCCTCTCCAGGTCCCCCTCTCCCGATAACCCAGCTGTAATCATCTAATTAACTGGCTTATTACTGAGGAAGTCACTTAATTAAACACAGTAATTGGGTCAATCCATAAGACTGCTAAATAGCCAGGCTGCTAAATAGTCAATTTATGGTACCCAAACTATCTGCACTGACTCTATCTTGCACTGACCCTACGTACACTCACTAGACTATATATACACACCATATACACACTCACTAGACTATATATACACACACCATCTACACACTCACTAGACTATATATACACACCATATACACACTCACTAGACTATATATACACACCATATACACACTCACTAGACTATATATACACACCATATACACACTCACTAGACTATATATACACACCATATACACACTCACTAGACTATATATACACACCATATACACACTCACTAGACTATATATACACACACCATCTACACACTCACTAGACTATATATACACACCATATACACACTCACTAGACTATATATACACACCATATACACACTCACTAGACTATATATACACACCATATACACACTCACTAGACTATATATACACACACCATCTACACACTCACTAGACTATATATACACACCATATACACACTCACTAGACTATATATACACACCATATACACACTCACTAGACTATATATACACACACCATCTACACACTCACTAGACTATATATACACACCATATACACACTCACTAGACTATATATACACACACCATATACACACTCACTAGACTATATATACACACCATATACACACTCACTAGACTATATATACACACACCATCTACACACTCACTAGACTATATATACACACCATATACACACTCACTAGACTATATATACACACACCATATACACACTCACTAGACTATATATACACACACCATATACACACTCACTAGACTATATATACACACACCATATACACACTCACTAGACTATATATACACACCATATACACACTCACTAGACTACATACACACACCATCTACACACTCACTAGACTATATATACACACCATATACACACTCACTAGACTATATATACACACCATATACACACTCACTAGACTATATATACACACCATATACACACTCAATAGACACATACACACACCATCTACACATTCACTAGACTATACATACACACCATCTACACACTCACTAGACACATACACACACCATCTACACATTCACTAGACTATATATACACACACCATCTACACACTCACTAGACTATATATACACACCATATACACTCACTAGACTATATATACACACACTACATACAGTACCAGTCAAAAGATTGGACACACCTACTCATTCAAGGGTTTTTCTTTATTTTAACTAGTGAAGAGATCAAAACTATGAAATAATACAAATTGAATCATGTAGTAACCAATTTTGTTTTTAATAAATCAAAATATATGTTATATTTTATATTCTTCAAAGTAGCCACCCATTGCCTTGATGACAGCTTTGCACAGTCTTGGCATTCTCTCAGTCAGCTTCACGAGGAATGCTTTTCCAACAGTCTTGAAGGAGTTCCTACATATGCTGTGAACTTGTTGGCTGGTTTTCCTTCACTCTGCGGTCCAACTCAACCCAAACCATCTCAGTTGGTTGAGGTCAGGTGATTGTCTGGACCCTTTCTTTCTAAAATTATCTGCTGAAATTGTTGCCAGCTCTATTACTAGCCTGTTCAACCTCTCTTTCGTGTCGTCTGAGATTCCCAAAGATTGGAAAGCAGCTGCGGTCATCCCCCTCTTCAAAGGGGGGGACACTCTTGACTCAAACTGCTACAGACCTATATCTATCCTACCCTGTCTTTCTAAGGTCTTCGAAAGCCAAGTCAACAAACAGATTACTGACCATTTCGAATCCCACCATACCTTCTCCGCTATGTAATCTGGTTTCAGAGCTGGTCATGGGTGCACCTCAGCCACGCTCAAAGTCCTAAACGATATCTTAACCGCCATCAATAAGAAACAATACTGTGCAGCCGTATTCATTGACCTGGCCAAGGCTTTCGACTCTGTCAATCACCACATCCTCATCGGCAGACTCGACAGCCTTGGTTTCTCAAATGATTGCCTCGCCTGGTTCATCAACTACTTCTCTGATAGAGTTCAGTGTGTCAAATCGGAGGGTCTGTTGTACGGGCCTCTGGGAGTCTCTATGGGAGTGCCACAGGGTTCAATTCTTGGACCGACTCTCTTCTCTGTATACATCAATGATGTCGCTCTTGCTGCTGGTGAGTCTCTGATCCACCTCTACGCAGACGACACCATTCTGTATACTTCTGGCCCTTCTTTGGACACTGTGTTAACAACCCTCCAGGCGAGCTTCAATGCCATACAACTCTCCTTCCGTGGCCTCCAATTGCTCCTAAATACAAGTAAAACTAAATGCATGCTCTTCAACCGATCGCTGCCTGCACCTGCCCGCCTGTCCAACATCACTACTCTGGACGGCTCTGATTTAGAATATGTGGACAACTACAAATACCTAGGTGTCTGGTTAGACTGTAAACTCTCCTTCTAGACTCACATCAAACATCTCCAATCCAAAGTTAAATCTAGAATTGGCTTCCTATTTCGCAACAAAGCATCCTTCGCTCATGCTGCCAAACATACCCTTGTAAAACTGACCATCCTACCGATCCTCGACTTTGGTGATGTCATTTACAAAATAGCCTCCAATACCCTACTCAATAAATTGTGATAGACTGTGATGCAGTCTATCACAGTGCCATCCGTTTTGTCACCAAAGCCCCATATACTACCCACCACTGCGACCTGTACGCTCTCGTTGGCTGGCCCTCGCTTCATACTCGTCGCCAAACCCACTGGCTCCAGGTCATCTACAAGACCCTGCTAGGTAAAGTCCCCCCTTATCTCAGCTCGCTGGTGACCATAGCAGCACCCACCTGTAGCACGCGCTCCAGCAGGTATATCTCTCTGGTCACCCCCAAAACCAATTCTTCCTTTGGACGTCTCTCCTTCCAGTTCTCTGTTGTCAATGACTGGAACGAACTACAAAAATCTCTGAAACACTTATCTCCCTCACTAGCTTTAAGCACCAGCTGTCAGAGCAGCTCACAGATTACTGCACCTGTACATAGCCCATCTATAATTTAGCCCAAACAACTACCTCTTTCCCTACTGTATTTATTTATTTATTCATTTTGCTCCTTTGCACCCCATTATTTCTATCTCTACTTTGCACATTCTTCCACTGCAAATCAACCATTCCAGTGTTTTACTTGCTATATTGTATTTACTTCGCCACCATGGCCTATTTTTGCCTTCACCTCCCTTATCTCACCTCACTTGCTCACATTGTATATAGACTTATTTTTCTACTGTATTATTGACTGTATGTTTGTTTTACTCCATGTGTAACTCTGTGTTGCTGTATGTGTCGAACTGCTTTGCTTTATCGTGGCCAGGTCGCAATTGTAAATGAGAACTTGTTCTCAACTTGACTACCTAGTTAAATAAAGGTGAAATTTTAAAAAAAAATTACAAAATTGTGGAGGCCAGGTCATCTGATGCAGCACTCCATCACTCTCCTTCTTGGTCAAAGTGCCCTTACACAGCCTGGAGGTGTGTTCTGGGTCATTGTCCTGTTGAAAAACAAATGATAGTCCCAGATGGGATGGCATTGAATTCTAAATAAATCACAGACAGTGTCACCAGCAAAGCACCCCCACACCATCACATCTCCACCACCTAGCCTACCTGGTTAAATAAAGGTGAAATATATATATATGTTTTTAACCACAAAGACACGGTGGTCTCACAAAGACACGTTGGTTGGAACCAAAAATCTCAAATTTGGACTCATCAGACCAAAGGACAGATTTCCACCGGTCTAATGTCCATTGCTCGTGTTTCATGCCCCAAGCAGATCTCTTCTTCCTATTGGTGTCCTTTAGTAGTGGTTTCTTTGCAGCGATTCTACCATGAAAGCCTGATTCACTCAATCTCCTCTGAACAGTTGATGTTGAGATGTCTGTTATTTGAACTCTTTGAATCATTTCTTTAGGCTGCAATCTGAGGTGCAGTTAACCCTAATGAGTTTATCCTCTCCAGCAAAGGTACCTCTGGGTCTTCTTTTCCTGTGGCAAATTGATCAGAAATACAGTGTAGACATTGTTAATGACTATTGTATGACTATTGTAGCTGGAAACGGCTGATTTTTAATTGAATATCTACATAGGCGTACCGAGGCCCATTATCAGCAACCATCACTCCTGTGTTCCAATGGCACGTTGTGTTAGCTAATCCAAGTTTATAATTTTAAAAGGCTAATTGATCATTAGAAAACCCTTTTGCAATTATGTTAGCGTAGCTGAAAACTGTTGTCCTGATTAAAGAGCATTAAAACTGGCCTTCTTTAGACTAGTTGAGTATCTGGAGCATCAGCATTTGTGGGTTCGATTACAGGCTCAAAATGTCCAGAAACAAAGAACTTTCTTCTGAAACTCGTCAGTCTATTCTTGTTCTGAGAAATGAAGACTATTCCATGCGAGAAACTGCCAAGAAACTGAAGATCATGTACAACGCTGTGTGCTACTCCCTTCATAGAACAGCGCAAACTGGCTCTAACCAGAATAGAAAGAGGATTGGGAGACCCCGGTGCACAACTGAGCAAGAGGACAAGTACATTACAGTGTCTAGTTTGAGAAACATACGCCTCACAAGTCCTCAACTGGCAGCTTCATTAAATAGTACCTGTAAAACACGTCTCAACATCAAAAGTGAAGAGGCGACTCCGGGATGTTGGCCTTCTAGACAGAGTTGCAAAGAAAAAGCCATATCTGAGACTGGCCAATAAAAATAAAAGATTAAGATGGGTAAAAGAACACAAACACTGGACAGAGGAAGATTGGAAAAAGTGTTATCGACAGACTAATCTAAGTTTGAGATGTTCGGATCACAAAGAACATTCGTGAGACGCAGAAAAAATGAAAAGATGCTGGAGGAGTGCTTGAAGCTATCTGTCAAGCATGGTGGAAGCAATGTGATGGTCTGGGGGTGCTTTGGTGGTGGTAAAGAGGGAGATTTGTACAGGGTTAAAGGGATCTTGAAGAAGGAAGGTTATGATTCCATTTTGCAACGCCATGCCATACCCTGAGGATGGCGCTTAATTGGAGCCAATCTCCTCTTATAACAGGACATTGACCCAAAGCACAGCTCCAAACTATGCAATAACTATTTAGGGAAGAAGCAGTCAGCTGGTATTCTGTCTATAATGGAGTGGCCAGCACAGTCACCGGATCTCAAACCTATTGAGCTGTTGTGGGAGCAGCTTGACTGTATGGTACATAAAAAGTGCCCATCAAGCCAGTCCAATTTGTGGGAGGTGCTTCAGGAAGCATGGGGGAAATCTCTTCAGTTTACCTCAACAAATTGACAGCTAGAATGCCAAAGGTCTGCAAGGCTGTAATTGCTGCAAATGGAGGATTCTTTGATGAAAGCAGTTTGTAGGACACAATTATTATTTCAATTGAAAATCATTATTTCTAACATCTTGACTATATTTCCTATTCATTTCATGTATGTTGTAAGTGACCCCAAACTTTTGAACGGTAGTGTATATTTTTTATATATTTAACCTTATTTAACTGGGAAAGTCAGATAAGAACAAATTATTATTTACAATGGCGGCCTACACCGGCCAAACCCGGACGATGCTGGGCCAATTGTGCGCCGCCCTATGGGACTCCCAATCACGGCCGGTTGTGATACAGCCTGGATTCGAAACAGGGTGTCTGTAGTGACAACTCTAACACTGAGATGCAGTGCCTTAGAGCGCTGCACCACCCGGGAGCCCCAGGACTAATATGGACTTGGTCTTTTACCAAATAGGGATATCTTCTGTATACCACCCCTACAATGTCACAACACAACTGATTGGCTCAAACGCATTAAGAAGGAAAGAAATTAATTGAAATGCATTCCAGGTGACTAACCCTTGAAGCTGGTTGAGAGAATGTCAGAGTGTGCAAAGCTGTCATCAAGGCAAAGGGTGGTTACTTCAAATATAACATATATTTTGATTTGTTTAACGCTTTTTTGGTTACTACGTGATTCCATATGTATTATTTCATAGTTTTGATGTCTTCACTGTTATTCTGCAATGTAAAAAATAAAATAAAATAAAGAAAAACCCTGGAATGAGTAGGGGTGTCCAAACTTTTGACTGGTACTGTATATATATTCTTGTGTATTTTATTTTATTCCTCGTGCTACTATTTAATTTAAAAATTTTAAACTCTGTGTTGTTCAAACTCTGCATTGTTGGCAAGGGCTCGTAAGCAAGCATTTCATGGTAAAATTGACACTAGTTGTATTCAGCGCATGTAAGCAACATTTTCTTAATTTGATTTGATTCATCAAAGTCCTCTGGTGAATCTGACTGCTAGACCTGCTAATAATAACCTAGGAATCGTCCACAGGGTCTGTGTCTCTCCTGACTGTCTGTACCCATTACAGCAGGGGTGGGCAGCACCAGTCCTCGGAGGCCAGAGTGGACACACCTTTCCGCATCCCTAGCAAACACATCTGATTAAATGAATTGCATTCTAAACTGAAGATCATGATTCTTGGAGTCGGGTATGTTAGCTGGGACTGGGTCAAAAGTGTGACACGAATCAGGCCGCTGAGGACTGGAGTTGTCCACCTCTACACTACACTCATCCCTGTGAGCAAAATATGTTAAAAATACTTATTTTTGGTTGAAAATACGTATTATGTATTTTAACATCTTGTGCTCACTGGATTAGTAATAGGACCAGTATATTCTTTGATGGAGTAGACAGATCAGTTATAATCACTAATAATGTTGACCATTTCAAATAATAGTAGATTGTAAACACATTGCATCAACTTTACATCCAGTGAGGTGACTGTGTCAAAAACATTTCAACCTCATGACTTCAATGGTCAAATAAAGAAAAGATAGTAGGATAGAATGGTACTGAGAGGAAATTAATAGCCACAACCTTAACCGAGACTGACAGTCACGACGATATACCACACATCAGCCTCATCATCCTCAATACCATACACCTCTAACTCTATCAATAAAATAAATCACTATCTTACTCCTCTTCTATCACCATCAACAGTATATTATCTGTCCCTTAAATGTCTTCCACCCCGCAAACCCACGTCAATATTGGTCCCACAGCACCACTGATCAATATAGAGATGGATTAATATAAATTTAGAGATATCCTCCAATGCTTTCACCATCCACGTAATCAATGGCTGGTTAAGGCTAGCAAGGGATACATCTCGATTAATGGGTTTCAACCCATCAGCAGTAACTCTGTTAAATGTGTCAGATGAGGAAACTAAGGGTCACATGGCCCGCTCACACACGCACAAATGCAAGTACACACACACACACGCACGCACACACATCAGTCATGAGACAGTGACTAGGCCCTTTGATCAGATTGACAACCATGTTGATACAGTACACATCCCAGTCACCCAGCTGGCTGTGGGCAGAGTGTATTATTGTATTTATTAGGGTGTATATTCACCTACCATTGTTGATGGATCAAATGTGACATGTGATTATAACTTTGTCACCAAGCCACAGGCCAAAACAGGGACAGCACACAGTCGTCAAAGCTTGTGGCAAATAATTCCCATGTATTCATTACAACTGGCAAGTACATTTTACATTTTTTACTTTGAGCTTTTTCACAATATGAAGACCAAATACATTTTGAATACATTTCAATACCAGCAGCCCACCTGATTCAAATGTTTCACTAATCCACAAGCACAGGTACAGTTACAATAGGTGGAATGGAAGCGCTCGAGGTCAGGTTTGGGAAACACTGATCCATCACAAACCTCACCACATCATAAACACACACCCCGTTCACACTATCACCAAACCACTCATCATTCACCATCATTGACACCATCATTCTACCATCACTGACACCATCATTCCAACATCCTTGACACCATCATTCCACCGTCATTGGGACATCATTCCACCATCATTAACACCATCATTGCCACCATCAATGACACCATCATGCCACCATCATTGGCACCATCATTGACATCATCATTGACACCATCATGCCACAATCATTGGCACACCATTTCACCTTCGTTGACACCATCATTCACCATCATTCACCATCATTGACACCATCATTCCACCATCATTGACACAGCATTCCACCATCATTCCACCATCATTAACACCACCATTCCACCATCATTGACACCATCATTCCCCATCATTGACACCATCATTCCACCACCATTGACACAGCATTCCACCATCATTTCACCATCATTGACACCATCATTCCAACATCATTGATTTCATCAGTCACCATCATTCCACCATAATTGACACCATTGTTGACACCATCATTCCATCATCATTGACACCATCATTGACACCGTTATGCCACCATCCTTGACGCCATCATTCCACCATTATTAATACAAAAAAAATATTATCTGTGATGTGCTAGATGCATTGTTAAAGATTAATGTAAAAAAAAATCCACTGGGGCTGATATGCTTGATTCATTGTTGCTGCAGCTCTCTGGCCCCCTGATTGTTGAATCTTTAACACATATGTTTTACCTGACGATTATATCTGGTACTATCCCCAAGGTTTGGAAGGCGGCCCATGTACTCCCCCTTCACAAAGGTGTTGACCTCTGTGACCTAAATAATTACCGCCCTATTTCTAAACTTTCTTGCCTAGCTAAAATATTACAATCCTTGATTAATTTTCAGCTAAGATCTTTCTTATCTTTGAATGTATTCTAAATGTGCATCAGTCAGGGTTTAGACCAAGTCATAGCTCTATCTTTGCTGCATCCCTAATTATAAATAATGTGGTTAACTGTATGGACAAAAGGCAACATTGTGCTGCCTCTTCACTGACCTGTCAAAGGCTTTCGATACTGTTGATCACTCACTGCTAATTCAGAGGCTTTTCTCAATTAGCCTAGACCTGGCTGCATGTAACTGGTTTAAAAATTACTTGACAGATATAAGTCAATGTGTATCTACTGATGGTGTTAAATCAGGTTTCCTGGATATTATGAAAGGTGTACCACAGGGATCAATTCTGGGTTCTGTATTTTTCACAGTTGACATTAACAACTTGTCTGTAAAAACATTTTACCTGCACTTGTATGCCGATGATACTGTTGTGTAGGCTATTGCTCCCAAAGTTGACCAGGCACTATCTGAAATACAGCCTGCCTTCATTGTATTACAGAAAATCTTTATTGAAATTAGTATTGAATGCAGGTAAAACTAAGTATATGTTGTTCTTTAGAGTGCATAAAAATAACAATGATGATTTAAGCATATGTACTTTAGATCGTGTTCCTGCTTACAAATATCTGGCCATCTGGATAGATGAAAAGCTTTCTTTTAAACATAAGAATTATTGTAAGTTTTAGTCACAGGCCAGCTCGTGGGAAGTGACAAAGAGCTCTTATAGGACCAAGGCACAAATAATAATATAATAATAATCAATAATTTTGCTTTTTATTTAACCATCTTACATATAAAACTTTATTTGCTCATCGAAAATTGTGAATAACTCAATACAAGTTAATGAGAAGGTTGTGGTTGAAAGGATGCACATAACTCTGCAATGTTGGGTTGTATTGGAGAGAGTCTCAGTCTTAAATCATTTTCCACACACAGTCTGTGCCTGTATTTAGTTTTCATGCTAGTGAGGGCCGAGAATCCACTCTCACATAGATACATGGTTGCAAAGGGCATCAGTATCTTAACAGAGCGATTTGCCAAGGCATGATAATCTGAGAGCAGCCCAATCCAGAAATCTGGCAGTGGCTTCTGATTAAATAAAAATTTCTCGGAACCGCTTGTTGCAATTTCGATGAGGCTCTCTTGTTCAGATATTGGTAAGTGAACTGGAGGCAGGGCATGAAAGGGATAACGAATCCAGTTGTTTGTGTCATCCGTTTTGGGGAATTCCCTGCGTAAATGCACACCCAACTCACTCAGGTGCTTCGCTATATCACATTTGACATTATCCGTAAGCTTGAGTTCATTTGCACACAAAAAAATCATACAATGATGGAAGACCTGTGTGTTGTCCTTGTTAATGCAGACAGAGAAGAGCTCCAACTTCTTAGTCAGCCTCAATTTTGTCCCACACACTGAATATAGTTGCTGACAGTCCCTGTAATCCTAGAATCAGATCATTCAGGCGAGAAAAAACATCACCCAGATAGGCCAGTTGTATGAGAAACTCGACATCATGCAAGTGGTCAGACAAGTGCAAATTATAGTCAGTAAAGAAAACTTTAAGCTCGTCTCTCAATTAAAAAACGTGTCAATACTTTGCCCCTTGATAACCAGCGCACTTCTGTATGTTGTAAAAGCTTTACATGGTCGCTGCCCATATCATTGCATAGTGCAGAAAATACACAAGAGCAGGTGCCTTGCTTTTTAACAAAGTTAACCATTTTCACTGTAGTGTCCAAAACGTCTTTCAAGCTGTCAGGCATTGCCTTGGCAGCAAGAGCCTCTCGGTGGATGCTGCAGTGTACCCAAGTGGCGTCGGAGCAACTGCTTGCACTCGCGTTACCTCCTCACTATGTGTCCCTGTCATGGCTTTTGCACCATCAGTACAGATACCAACATGAGCAGCAGCTTTGTTTGGCTACATACGGACCGTTAGTGGAATTCCTGTGAGAGAATAACGGTTAATGTGATTGGATGTTAATTATTTGACTAGGCTACCTGTATTTGACATTGTGTTGTTATTTCGCTGAACACAAGATGGTTTAAACGTATTTTTGTCAGTGAAATGAGGCCACTCAGGCGAGAAGAAAAGCTCACCCAAATGTATAGCCCCGTTGGAAAATATAAATGGATTGTTTGAAAATGTGAAGAAAATAATGTGAATCCCATTTTTATTTGGCGTACCCCCAATGGCATTGCGCGTACCCCTGGGAATACCTGCTCTACATAGACATGTCTTATATGTGCAGAAAGCTTAAATTCTTGTTAATCTCACTGCACTGTCCAATTTACAGTAGCTATTATTATTCCACTATCATTAACGCCATCAGGCGCATTTCATCTATCACTAAAAGTTGATGAAGATGAACCCACAATCTGAACGGACCAACAAATATGGACAAATGACCATACCAAGGTGAGAACATTGTGAACCTGATGTGAAAATCTATCAATAAACCATAATATAATTATTAACCTAACATAGTAGGTGTAAAATAAACACCTGAAACTAGATCCCCTACATACTGGTCTTTAGGAGAAGGAAAAATCATCGTTTGACATGTTTCTATGAACTTTACGGATACCATTTGGATTTTTTGTCTGCCTGTTGTGACTGCGTTTGAGCTTATGGATTACTGAAGAAAACGTTTTGGATATAAAGAGAGACTTTATCGAACAAAAGGAACATTTATTGAGTAAATTATTGTCTTCTGAGTGCAACCATATAAAGATCATCAAAGGTAAGTGATTCATTTTATCTCTATTTCTGACTTGTGTAACTCTTCTACTTGGCTGGTTACTGTTTGTAATGATTTGTCTGCTGGGCTATGTTCTCAAATAATCGTAAGGTATGCTTTCGCCATAAAGCATTTTTTAAATCTGACACCGTGGTTGGATTCACAAGAATTAATCTTTAAACCTATGTAAAATATGTTTTGTTTTCTGAATTTTTATAATGAGTATTTCTGTATTTGAATTTGTCGCTCTGCAATCTCACTGGATGTTGGCCAGGTGGGACGCTAGCGTCCCACATACCCTAGAGAGGTTTTAACCAATCCAGTAAATGTGGAGGAGTAGATGCAGGCTCTTTTTCCATCTCCCCTGAAATCTGGAACATCCGGTTGTTAGAGACTAGTCAGAGGCTACATAACTATACACTGTCTTATACAGATGTAGGATCTTAATTTGATCACCCTGTTGCAGGCAAACTTAGACTTCTAGTGTATTTGAGGTTTCTGAGTTGAATTTCCCTTACGAAAAAACCCCTACAAAAATGTCCATTAATTATAATCCACATAATAATTCACATTTCCTGTTGTTGCGGGATTATTTTCCTGCTGTAGCAAACTGGCTCAAATTAATATCCTACATCTGTATTTAATAATAATAGCATAACACACCTGACTCAGACCTGCAGTGATGCTGTGAAAGGCAGCTGCAGAGTTGATGTGATGTGACACCCGTGATGTGGCAGACAAAGAACACCCCTGTCAGGAATTGAGGGGTAATGGACACAAAGTCCTCAACCACCGCCGTTTCCCCTCCAAACACATCTTGTCGCGTGTCATCCTGTTCAGCTCCTGTTTTATCCAACAAGGAAGAGCCACTTAGGAGAAAAGAAGAACAACGCTTTTTTTCATTATCTGCTTTTCAAGGGAGATTCAGGACTCTTCTCTGTAGGTTGTGTAAATGGGGTGGTGTTCCAGAAGGCACGACGTAATGAAAATGAGCGTTCTTATTGGATGAGTTAATGTTGCATGTCCCTATTTCAGTGTTTTAACATGTTTTCTTCCATTTCGTGCCTATCGAACACATGACCCAGGACACAACTTGTTGGAATGGGTTCTCAATTGGGGCTCTGCGTACTATAGGCTTATGCAAAACATAGTGTTTTTTTATTTTATTTCTCCCTCAAATCATCCGAGATTTGTAAAACGAATCCAGAATGGCATCCATATTAGGAATGCAGTTTGATGACTTTCAAATAGGGATCCCTTTAGTCTTAATGGGTTCTTTTTTCTCGAGCTGAGTGGCTGCCTTCTACTGCCGGTAGTAGTACTATACAACTGATCCACAACTATACGGGAGGGTTTCCAACAACTGTACAACTGTTACAAACTAGCGTAACATACACCATGTCACTGACATAACTCCAGAGTAGAACGTATCTTGGTCCTCTATCTGATGCTGAGGCCCGTTCAAACGGTTGCACAGAAGAACAACAGAGAGCTGATCAAGAGCTAATTTCACAGTTTCCTCAAATCTGTGTCGTGCCGGATGGGGAGAGCTTTGAATTATTTTCCCCCCAGGTCTGAGGAGGCCGCATCTAATTGTCTTGAAATCCTTTTAAAATCACATTTACACACTCCTCTCTCTTTCTCTCTCTTTTACACACACACACACACACACACACACATACACACACACACACACACACACACACACACACACACACACACACACACACACACACACACACACACACACACACACACACACACACACACACACACACACAGGCGAGCAAGTTCGTAGGCACGGAGGTATGCACACAGACACACGCACACACGCAGGCGAGCAAACATGCACACGCACACCAGCCAGGTCACCCGTGATACAAGTCAGTATTCGACATCCATCCAGGTCTGATGACATGACAATCGGCCACTAGGGGCAACAGTGAGCGATGTTACCTTCAAGTACGTTTTCAGCCTATCCCAAACCTTAACCCTTACCATAACCACTCTGAGTTAATGCCTAAACTTGACCCTAACCTTACAAATTTGAGTTAATGCGTAAACTTAACCTTAAACACTTCAAAATTTGACGTTTGAGAAACATGGAGGAACGTCTAATTCTGACGTGAGACTGTGAGAGCTGGTTGCGCGCACACACACACACACACACACACACACACACACACACACACACACACACACACACACACACACACACACACACACACACACACACACACACACACACACTCTCTTTATCTCTTTCTCTGTGTCTAATCAGAAGACGCAGACTAGGTGGAGAAAACCCTTTCCCTGAGAGGATATTATCCGTCTACTGGGTTTCACCCTGGGTCGTCTGTGCACCGTAAAGCTGTAAAAGCCCACTGAGCTAAAGGCTAAGCATTTGCTTAGGGAGCTAACGCAAGCCTAATTTGAAACACAGCGTATATATGGAGTATCTTCTGAGAAAACTAAAAGGCTAATTTGATTGAGTAGATTTCCATTGTGCTCTGAAACCTCTATCTATAATGAAGTTTGACCGATAGCAGCTCCAGTCAATTTGTAGCTTTGAACCTGACGTCCTGGGTCCCTCTGTGTCTTCACCTCTCTCTAGAAACTGCAATATTCACCCCCCGATTAGCCTTTATCTCCCACGGGGCAGCTAGCCATGTACAGCTTAAGCCTATAATCAGTTGAAAGCTAATCCTGATTGACTCCTTTGAACAAACCCAAATTGATATTGATTGATATTCAAAGAAAACCCCCTCCATCAAACCACTGTTCAACCAGGTATGGAATAAGCCTTTAAAATAATCTAGGTAACCAGGTATAGATTACGTTTATAATCAAAGCAAATTAAAAGACAGGAATTAAACTGATCCCGATTAACCCAATATTGGCTTTAGTAAGGAACATTGTATAATTTCTAAAAGAAACCATGTCCATCAAATGGCAGACAATTCTGATTCTATGTCAAATGAATGACAGAGGAACAAAAACTGCAGATGTGGGATCTTAATTTGAACCAGTTTTTGAACCTCAAATACACTACAGGTTTTACATTTCCTGCATTGCAGGAATGTTCTCCTGCAACAGGGTGATCACATTAAGATCCTACATCTGTATAGGACCCTGAGCACCTCACTAACACTCTTATATTGAATTAGTTCATTTAGGGTTGGTGCAGTAAGGCTTGTATGTTAACCCACTGCACTGCTAACTGTCTAGGGCTTTCCTCTAATTCACAGCACCAGAATAGCTCTAGGCAGTAAATATAATTCTAGTATGGGAGAGTGGGGTAAATTAAGCCAAAGAGGTAAGTTCAGTCACCATTGTTTCTAGGAAACCATACACAAAATTAATAATTTGACCAAATCTTTTTTTGAAATAGGTCATAATTGCATGGAGTCTGTGAAGGAAGAAACCACATGGAAAAAAAGTGGTCAGCAAGTTAGGCCCAAAAAATGGACTTTCACCAAATCAAATGAATGTATTGTGTTAGAGGTTTCATGATGCTTGTATCTAAACCAAAGTAGATAATTGTAAGATTGTTCT
>NC_074679.1:14059445-14134445 GCF_029448725.1 Salvelinus fontinalis | reverse complement strand
ATAACCCCCTCTAACACACCCACACATAACCCCCTCTAACACACACACATAACCCCCTCTAACACACACACATAACCCCCTCTAACACACTGTAACGCTCGTCCTCCTCCTCGTCTGAAGAGGAGCATGGATCGGACCAAAACGCAGCGTGGGTTGAATACATACTTGTTTTATTAAAGAAAGACGAACACGAAAAAACACTTGATAAACTTCAAAACAATAAACGACGTTAACAGACCTGAACTTGAGAACATATAACATGAACGCACGAACAGGAAGGAACACACAAATGAAATAAGAAACGAACGAAAACAGTCCCGTGTGGCACAAACACTGACACAGGAACAATCACCCACAAACAAACAGTGAGAACAGCCTACCTTAATATGGTTCTCAATCAGAGGAAACATAAAACACCTGCCCCTGATTGAGAACCATATCAGGCTAATTGAAAATGAACCCAACATAGAAACACATAACATAGAATGCCCACCCCAACTCACGCCCTGACCATACTAAACAAAGACAAAAACAAAGGAAATAAGGTCAGGAATGTGACACACGCACACAGAACCCTGTCCCCCAGACCCCCCCGCCCTTCCTCACACACACACACAGAACCCCCCCAGACCCCCTGCCCTCCCTCACACACACACGCACACAGAACTCCCATCCCCAGACCCCCTGCCCTCCCTCACACACACACGCACACAGAATACCCTCCCCCAGACCCCCGCCCTCCCTCCCTCACACGCACACAGAACCCCCAGACCCCACCCACAAACACACACACTTATCAGCACCACCACCACCGTCACAAACACATCATCTTGACCTTTTAACTTCCCTCACAAACAACGTAAACACAATCTGTATGTTGCACTCAATACCTAATGACTGTATGACTCTAGCCACTTAGTTGTCCAGACAGATTGAGCCGGTGTGTTCTGTGACAAACTGATAGTGGACCGTACTGAACAGCATTAGAATCACAGGTCCTCTCCAGTAAAACAAAGAGCAGCACATTTAGATTGTAATGGTTACTGGTCTCTGTGAACTCTACTGATCATTGGTCCAAATTACTGTCGTACGTCAGTAGACTAGTCCACTCGAGCAATGTCGATCTGGCGTATGACAAATACTATTGTCTTGATATGATATGCTTTTGAAAACCTTGGAAAACCTGGATGTTTCAATGGTGGACCTGGGTGTGTGGTCACCCAATGGGCACAGACGTCAATTCAACATCTATTCCATGTTGGTTTAACGGTGGAAACAACATTGATTCAACCTGTGTGCCCAGTGGGCAGTGTGATGGGTGGTGCGGGACATTGTAGCGGAGGCCATGTGGAGTTGGAGTGGTGGGTGTGGTAGCCTTCTGTACACTTTAATAGTGGACACGAGTTGAGCTGTTACCTCGTCCTTGGCTCCATCCTTCACCTCTCTCTATGCGAGTACCGTCACGCCCCTCACAGGTCAAAGGCCTCCCATTTCTGCAGGGGGTACCCTTCTCTCACGGGGCGTGTCACAGAGGGCGCTGACAACATGGGCTGCCTGCAAATTGACATGACATTAGAATCTATAGAAATGAGGCTCCCCATTCAAGTCAATGAGGATTCTATTTACATAGACATTACAACAAGTTCAATCATGCAAATATAAAACTGGAGAGAATTCTGGAGTCTGTGACTTTATTTGGGCTTTTTGTTTGTTCTAACTTGACGATTCGTTAGTCTGACACCTTGGCCTATCTGTTGTTCATTACCATTGGGTCTAATTAAACATTTCAGGTTTATCAATCACTGTCTATTTCCTGACCCTCCTTCGGACCTCACTAACCACTAAACTTCTCAGGTTGACATTAATTGTCATGAATCTTGCACTGGAGGCAGAACTGGTTGATTTCTGCTAGATGGGCCAGCTGCCAAGTCAAAATTGGCTACATTGTAAAAATGTATGAAAACAAAAAATGTGCTTATTGGTCTTCGCTTAAGGTTAGGGAAGGGCAATAGGGTTAGCAGTGTCGTTAAGATTGGGGTTAGGTTTAAAATCAGATTTTATGACTTTGTGGCTATGCCAGCTGGAGACCACTCTGCTGAGCTGCCTCCAGGTAAAGATTCATGACAATAAATGCCAACCTGTATAAACTTCATCTCGGTGTTAGGCAAACAACTTCACAAAATGCATGGACAGTGTCATTTCTCTTCATTCTACAAGGAAAACAACCAGATGAGCAAAAGGCATTGAAAAGGTGGATCCTGGTCTGTGGGTGGCTGGTGGATCCTGGTCTGTGGGCTGCTGGTGGCTGTAGAGATATAACCCAGAGGTCACTAATCCCTTTGTTTGCTCCACAGAGCTCTCCTCTCTCTCTCCCCTCTCTCCCATTTCTCTCCCCTCACTCTTATCTCTGTCTCCTCTCTCTCTCCCCTCTCTCCCCCCTCTCTCTCCCATTTCTCTCCCCTCACTCTTATCTCTGTCTTCTCTCTCTCTCTCCTCTCTCTCACCCCGCTCTCTCCCCTTTCTTATCTCTGTCTCCTCTCTCTCCCCACTTTCTCCCCTCTCTCTTCCCTGTCTCTCCCCACTCTCTCCCCTCTCTCTCCCCTTTCTCTCCCCTGTCTCCCCTCTCTCTCCCTCCCTGTCCATCTGCGCTTCATTATGAGATAGACATCAGGGTCCTAAGACACACACACAGGTGCACAGGCGCCCTGTCTCTCCCCTTTCTCTCCCCTCACTCTTATCTCTGTCTCCTCTCTCCCGTCTCTCCCCTTTCTCTCCCCTCTCTCCCCCCTCTCTCCCCTCTCTCTCCCCTCTCTCCCCCCTTTCTCTCCTCTCTCACCCCTTCCTCTCCCCTCTCTCTCCCCTCTCTCACCCCTTTCTCTCCCCTCTCTCCCCTTTCTCTCCCCTCTCTCTTATCTCTGTCTCCTCTCTCTCTCCCCTGTCTCTCCCCTTTCTCTCCCCTTTCAAATAAAATAAAATCAAAGTTTATTAGTCACGTGTGCCGAATACAACCTTACACTGAAATGCTTACTTACAGGCTCTAACCAATAGTGCAAAAAAGGTATTAGGTGAACAATAGTTAGGTAAACAAATAAAACAAGAGTAAAAAGACAGGCTATATGCAGTAGCGAGGCTATAAAAGTAGCGAGGCTACATACAGGCACCGGTTAGTCAGGCTGATTGAGGTAGTATGTACATGTAGATATGGTTAAAGTGACTATGCATATATGAGGAACAGAGAGTAGCAGTAGCGAAAAGAGGGGTTGGCGGGTGGTGGGTGGGACACAATGCAGATAGCCCGGTTAGCCAATGTCCCCTTTCTCACCCCTTTCTCTCCTCACTTTCTCCCATTTCTCTCCCTTCTCTCTCACCCCTTTCTCTCCCCTCTCTCTCCCCTTTCTCTCCCCCCACTCTTATCTCTGTCTCCTCTCTCTCGTCTCTCCCCTCTCTCTCCCCTTTCTCTCCCCTCTCTCTCCCCTTTCTCTCCCCTCACTCTTATCTCTGTCTCCTCTCTCTCCCGTCTCTCCCCTCTCTCCCCCTTTCTCTCCCCTCTCTCACCCCTTCCTCTCCCCTCTCTCTCCCCTTTCTCTCCCCTCTCTCTCCCCTTTCTCTCCCCTCTCTCCCCTTTCTGTTCCCTGTCTCCCCTCTCTCTCCCTCCCTGTCCATCTGCGCTTCATTATGAGATAGACATCAGAGGCCTAAGACACACACACAGGAGCACAGGCGCGCACACATGCACACATACACACATGCACACATACACACACACAAACACACACACGTTAGGCAGATAGATGAATGAGGGAACGGGCCTGGCCCTTTACGAGGACAGACAAGACAAATGTTTGAAGGGGGATTAATCAAAACAAGATGTATATAATTAAGTTAAATTACTGATATGGTGGATGATGAGGGTGAGTCATAAGGCCATTGATTTGTAATTATAGGACAATTGCAGGACAAACAACACCCACGAAACACACCAGAATCAGAATGAAGCACACCAATCAGGATAAAGAAGTACTGGCTACGGCAATGTATGCACCAATCATAGCACATAATTACAGTGTAGCAAAAGAAGCTTCGAGAGATTTCACCTTTATACTTTCAGTGTAATAAATCTTTCTAGGGCTGTACAGTGTCAGTGTAACATGTTATTTTTTTTCGATTGAAAGCCAGATATCATTGTGTTACCTTCCTCTCCCCGGAGTGAGACTTTGGCTCAGGTGGTGCTGGGTGATGGGAGAGACAACAAAGCGAAATAGAGTCCATGGCCTCGTACAAATACATTCCAAAACCTTCTTTGCTCACTTCAATTATCCCTTTCTTGATGGAAGTCATCAATAAACTGTCCATGTTGGATGATGGAAAAGTCATAGAATGGGCACCATGCCAGATCAGTGATTGCCTCGAGGAAGAGGCAGCAAGAAGGGTGCATCTTGAAAGTGTTGGAATGGGGCCCATTAGTATAATTCAGCACCTTTTGTAATAGTCAACTCCGAGCCATCCAGCCCAGTACCATGGAGCGTTCTTAACCCCTTCTGGTGTAACTGATGGACCGACTAGGGCCCTCAAACTCAACTCTGGACCTCGATGCCAGTTCCACTGTATTTAGTTGTTGTTCCTCCTAATCAGGGACTGATTTACACCCCCCCCCCCCTCCCCCCCCGCCGCTGCTCAATTTCCACTTTATTGATATTACGTCTAACTCTGATTATTTAATACAAAGGCATTATTTGCCTGGAACCATAATGAAATCATTTTCATACCATAAGGGAAATTAATACATTTAGTTTATAATGTAGATACGGGATGACAACTAGAATTTGCATAAACATTTTTTTGTTGCATAATGTGTTGCTATGTTTGTATATCTGAAATTATTGTGAAAAAGACAGGAATTACTTATGCAAAATTCGTATAACGCAAAGGTCAAGCTACCCAAACATACCATGTTCAAATCACATGATGGACAACTTTAACATTTTAGCTGATTAGCTAGAATATTAGCTAACTATACCTTAACCCTTTAACAACTTTGCTAGCGTGTTACCTAATCCTACCCCTAACCCTAACCTTAACCTTAACCCCTAGTCTAGCTAATGTTAGCCACCAAGCAAACCTAGCTAAAGTTAGCCAAAACAAGAAAATTGTGTATTGGACACAAATGCGTGATGAAGAAAATCGTGTGGTGACTGTCACAAATTTTGAATAAGTAATTTGTGTCTATTTCATGTGATAGTGTGTCTGTGATAGTGTGTTGGTTTGCAAATGTCTGAGTGGGGACTCGATGACCCATTTGAAATGGAATGGATGTCCTCTCTCTCTCAGACATGCACACACACACACACAAGTGCACGCACGCAAGCACACACGCAAGCACACACACACACCTGTGCAATGAAGAGCTGTTACTTTTGTCAGCCCTCAAAGTGAGAGTGAGCTATAACAAGGTCATCGCTATGGTCCTCAGGTGGCTTGTGTGTGTGTGTGTGTGTGTGTGTGTGTGTGTGTGTGTGTGCGTGCGTGCGTGCGTGCGTGCGTGCGTGCGTGCGTGCGTGCGTGCGTGTGTGTGTGTGTGTGTGTGTGTGTGTGCGTCCGTACGTGCGTGTGCTGTCACCCCGAAGTCAATCGACTCTATGTGTCTCGATGGAAAATAGTTTGGAAAACATAAACATTTCTAAATTAAGTAACGACAAACCAAACATTGAGTTGATTTTGATATAAAAATTGTAAAACTTTGCACAATTGCCCCTATCACTCCCATTGATTATTAGCGGTGGCATAATTAAATTCCAATGTGACATATATGTAAAATTGTCTCAAAACACCTGGTAAAGTGTCTGTACACAATCAATACAGAAAAAAAACACTATCTTCAAGAAGAGATCCCAAAAAACACTATCTTCAAGAAGAGATCCCAAAAAACACTATCTTCAAGATGAGATCCCAAAAAACACTGTCTTCAAGAAGAGATCCCAAAAAACATTAACTTCAAGAAGAGATCCCAAAAAACACTATCTTCAAGAAGAGATCCCAAAAAACACTATCTTCAAGAAGAGATCCCAAAAAACATTAACTTCAAGAAAAGATCCCAAAAAACACTATCTTCAAGAAGAGATCCCAAAAAACACTATCTTCAAGAAGAGATCCCAAAAAACACTATCTTCAGGAAGAGATCCCAAAAAACACTATCTTCAAGAAGAGATCCCAAAAAACACTTTTGGGACCATCTGGTGGCCGATCTTTGTAAATACACTATCAGAGATTCGCTCTGAAAATCAAAAATGTAAAAAAAATATATATAATGCATGCAAAATGCTCATATAATGTCTAGAGATGCCTGAATAAATAAAAAAAATTTAAAAAAACATTCTTGGCAAAGTATAGTCACTTTTGTTAGGTTTGTTACGTATAAGGGTATGAGGGTGAAGCAAACCAGACATTTGCATAGATTTTTTTGTATACAAACATTTTTTATTATTATTATTTTTCATTATTATAAAAACATTTTTATTAAATATTATTTGTGGTCTCCTTGAGCAGTACTATCACTCCAGATTGTTTTATGCATAGAATACTGGGTCTGGGTTTCTAAGGGTTAAGTCACCTGAAGTTTGTAGAGGCTGTTTTCAAGAAAACTGAAACATGGGTTACAGTTTCTCCAGGCCCAAAGACTACTTTCATCATTAGGATCCATGTAACATTACGTTGTAAAATGCTGAACTTCCCCTTTAATGCTGACTCTTACAAGTTGTGCCCATCACCTAGGGTACATTTGTCAATGAAGGTAATTATTTTTCATACTATAACTGTAAAACAATCCGCCTGATGAAGAAAACATTTCCATCATCAGCAAAAGTCACTAAACAGACCAAACTCGCATGACTCATGGTAGCAAGTCAACTACAGTAATTGTGAAAACATTTTACTATGGAAAAAGCTAACAGCTACTGTAGTTGTTCTGAAAGGTTTAAGCAGAGGGTTAACTCAGAGTTGATTCTATCTAAACCAAGACAATTGACAATCTAGCTGGCTTCATGATGTCATGTTTTCCCTAACTAGTCTGACTGTTTTTGGCCTGATGACACATTCTGGAATGTTGACGGTCTCAGAAGAGACACAAAAATCTAAATGAGCAATAAGCGCTCTTTGTCAAGCTGGCAGCAACTGCTATTTACACTCTAATTAGTTCCGACAAGGCCTGAACACAGATGTTTTGGTGCTCTAAGAAATAACGTTTCCTTACGGTCTTGTAGTTGCTCTTCTTGCAAAGGCCCATAAAAGGATGGAAAGGGGGATGTGTGTGATTGCGGGTGCATACGTATGTGCCCTCATGCGGGCAAGTGTGTCTGCGTTTTTGTGTTCATTGTAGTGGATGTGTGTGTGATTGTGCGTGCATACCTATGTGCCCTCATGCGGGCAAGTGTGTCTGCGTTTTTGTGTTTATTGTAGTGGATGTGTGTGTGTCAGTCAGAGAGCGTCTTTGCTTTAAGAGCATACAGTGCAAAAATTCCTCTATTAAATTAATCAATGTTGCTAATTAAACAGTCATTAGGAAGTTGAAAGTCATTAACATCACATCGGGGGGAAATGACTGCTGGGTAAACAGTTATTTAGAGAGAATGAATGACAGTCTAAATATACACTTCTGCATTGTTTCTCTGCTGCTGTGCTGTTTGTTCCTACTTGGCTACCTGACAAACTTTTCTCTTTTAATAACCGTTTAAACAAATTCTATATTTAACAAGTTTACAAACGTCTTAGTTTTGTCATTCAACTTTTTCACCCCGGACATGGACCTGCAGGACTTCCTCCAGCCCAAAAAGCTAAGTAACATTATGCCTTCAAATTGCACTCGTTGTACTCGTAATATGCAGGAGAACATCGCCTTATGGTGACACAATCGTTAGGCAAGGGCAATGTAAGAATAGGAAAGGATGAAACAGTGTTTGTGCCACCAGTAACTACAAGTAGTATTAACTTCTCTAGGATAGGGGGCAGCATTTTCACGTTTGGATGAAAGCGCGCCCAGAGTAAACTGCCTTCTACTCAGTCCCAGATGCTAATATATGCATATTATTATTAGTATTGGATAGAAAATACTCTGAAGTTTCTAAAACTGTTTTGAATCATGTCTGTGACTATAACAGAACTTATTTGGCAGGCAAAACCCAGAGGCCCAAACCAATCAGTTTTTTTTTTAGGTCACTCTCTTTTCAACGGGTTTTCATTGGGAATCCAGATTTCTAAGGGGCCTTCCTGCAGGTCCTATCGCTTCCACTGGATGTCAACAGTCTTTAGAAAATGGTTGAGGTTTTTCCTTTGAGAAATGAAGAAGTAGCCATGTTCAGAATGAGGCTCCAGTGAAGTGTACTGTTCGTTAGAGGCGCGTGACCAGAAAGCATGCTACACATTGTTTTCCTCCGGTATTGAACACAGATCATCCCGTCTTCAATTTTATCGATTATTTACGTAAAAAAATACCTAAAGTTGTATCACAAAAGTAGTTTGAAATGTTTGGACAAAGCATACAGGTAACGTTATAGATATTTTGTAGTCACGTTGTGCAAGTTGGAACCGGTGTTTTTCTGGATCAAACGCGCCAAATAAATGGACATTTTGGATATATATCATCGGAATTAATCGAACAAAAGGACCATTTGTGATGTTTATGGGACATATTGGAGTGCCAACAGAAGAAGCTCGTCAAAGGTAAGGCATGAATTATATCTTTATTATATTGCGCCGGGAGTGTTGAAATATGATGGTCTGTGATTGTTAGCTGGGGGGCTATCCTCAGATAATAGCATTGTTTGCTTTCGCCTTAAAGCATTTTTAAAAACTGACACGTTGGCTGGATTCACAACAAGTGTAGCTTTAATTTGGTATATTGAATGTGTGATTTCATGAAAGCTTAATTATTAATAATTATAGTAATTTATTTGAATTTGGCGCTCTGCATTTTCACTGGATGTTGGCCAGGTGGGACGCTACCGTCCCACATATCCCAGAGAGGTTAATCAACCGGTTTTCCCCACTAAGCGACTTGTCGGAGTCAGAGCCCGAGCCCCGAACATTCTTGGGTCTCTCCTCCACCCGTTACGGGGTCTGAGCCGCCCAAGCCTCCCAACATTAACTCTGACAAATTATAAACCCTAGTCATTGGCAATTCAATTACCTGCAACATTAGACTTAAAAATAATCATCCAGCGATCATACATTGTTTACCAGGGGGCCGGGCCACCGACGTAAAGGCTGAGGCTAAAACTGGCGAGTGTTGAGAGTATAGGGATATTGTTCTCCACGTAGGCACCAACAATGATAGGATGAAGGTCACCAAGTGCAACATAGCTTCAGTGTGCAACTTAGCCTGAAAGATGTGTTGGCATCAAGTAATTGTCTCTGGCCCCCTCCCAGTAAGGGGGAGTGATGAGCTCTACAGCAGACTCGCACAACTGTTTTCTGCCCCTCCCAAAAGATTGAATTTGTAGATAATTGGCCCTCTTTCTGGGACTTACCCACAAACAGGACCAAGTCTGGCCTGCTGAGGAGTGACGGACTCCATCCTAGCTGGAGGGGTGCTCTCATCTTATCTATCAACATAGACAGGGCTCTAACGACTCTAGCTCCACAATGAGATAGGGTGCAGGCTAGGCAGCTGTTAGCCAGCCTGCCATCTTAGTGGAGTTTTCCCCTACCACAGTCAGTGTAGTCAGCTCAGTTCTCCCCATTGAGACTATGTCTGTGCCTCGATCTTGATCGGGCAAAACTAAACATGATGGTGTTCGCAATAACAATGTCACTGGAATAAAAACCTCCTCCATTCCTATAATTTTTTTAAAGAGATTGTGATAATACCTCACATCTCAAAATAGGACTACTTAATGTTAGATCCCTCACTTCCAAGGCAGTCATAGTCAATGAACTAATCACTAATCATAAACTTGATGTGATTGGCCTGACTGAAACATGGCTTAAACCTGATGAATTCACTGCATTAAATGAAGCCTTTCCTCCTGGTTACACTAGTGACCATATGCCCGCGCATCCCTCAAAGGCTGAGGTGTTGCTAACATTTACGACAGAAAAAAAATAAAAATAATAATGACTAGGTTTTCATTTTTTGAGGTTCTAGCCAAGAAATCTATGCAGCCTACTCAATCACTTTTTATAGCTACTGTCTACAGGCCTCCTGGGCCTTATACAGCATTCCTCACTGAGTTCCCTGAATTCCTATCAGACCTTGTTGTCATAGCAGATAATATTATAATATTTGGTTACTTTAATATTCACACGGAGAAGGCCACAGACCCATCATCGACTGAGAGGGTTTGGTCCAACGTCTCGGGACCTATGCATTGCCACAATCATACCCTGGATCTAGTTTTGTTCCGTGGAATCGATATTGTGGATCTGAATGCTTTCTTCACAATCCTGGACTATCGGGTTACCATCTTATTAAGTTTGCAATCGCAACAAATCATTTGCTTTTACCCCAACAAAGAATTATCAAAAGCTGGGCTATAAGTTCTCTGACAACTCAAAGTTTCCTAGATGCCCTTCCAGACTCCCTTCCACCTACCCAAGGACGCTAGAGTACAAACATCAGTTAACCTCCTAACCAAGGATCTAAACTTAACTTTGCGTAATACCCTAGATGCAGTCGCACTGGTAAAAACCAAAACAATTGTCATAAGAAACAAGCTCCCTGGTATACAGAAAATACCCGAGCCCTGAAGCAAGCTTCCAGAAAATTGGAACGGAAACTTGGAAGCCTTCCCATGCTTGGAAAGCCCTCGCTGCTGCTTTGTCAACCTACTTTCCAACCTGACTGAAGAGAATAAATCAATCCCAAATGTATTTTTGATACTGTCACTATCTAAAAAACAGCATTCCCCAAGTGAGGATAGCCTTCAATTCAGCAGTGATGAATTCATGAACTTCTTAGACAAAAAGATCATGATCATTTGAAAACAAATTACGGACTCCTCTTTGAATATGCGTATTTCTCCAAAACTCAGTTGTCCTGAGTCCGCACAGAACTGCCAAGACCTTGTATCAAGGCCTTGTTTTTTTATCCTGTATTTCTCGACACATTCACAAAAATAGTCATGGCCTCTAAACCTTGCAGCTGTCTACTTGACGCTATTTCAACTAAACTACTGAAGAGCTACTTCCTGTGCGTGGGCCTCCTAAGTTAAACATAACAAACAGCTCCCGATCCTCTGGATGTGTACTAAACTCACCAAAAATGGCAGAACCGCACTTGTAAAGGTGGTAAATGACCTATTAATGGCGTCAGACCAAAGCTCTGCGTCTGTCCTCGTGCTCCTAGACCTTAGTGCGTCTTTTGGCTAAACCGGTCACCACATTATTTTGGAAAGATTGGAAACCATAATTGGTCTATGCAGGCCAGTTCTTGCCTGGTTTAGATCTTATCTGTCGGGAATAATATCAGTTCGTCTCTGTGGATGATTTGTCCTCTGACAAATCAATGGTAAGTTTTCTGTGTTCCTCAAGGTTCCGTTTTCACTATATATGCTACCTCTTGGTGATGTCATTCGGAAACACAATGTCAATGTTCACTGCTATGCAGACGACACACAGCTGTACATTTCAATGAAACATGGTGAAGCCCCAAAATAGCCTACCTTGGAAGTCTGTGTTTCAGACATAAGGAAGTGGATGATGGAAAATGTTTTACTTTTACTCAGACAAAACAGAGATGCTATTTCTAGGTCACAAGAAACAAAGAGATTTGCTGTTGGATCTGACCATGAATCTTTTCCATCTTCGTAACATTGCAAAAATCTGAAACTTTCTATCCAAAAATGTATCCATGCTTTTGTCACTTTTAGATTAGACTACTGCAATGCTCTATTTTCCGGCTACCCGGATAAAGCACTAAATAAACTTCAGTTAGTGCTAAACATGGCTGCTAGAATCTTGACTAGAACCAACCATTATTTATCATATTACTCCAGTGCTAGCCTCTCTACACTGGTTTCCTGTAAAGGCTAGGGCTGATTTCAAGGTTCTACTGCTAACCTATAAGGCATTACATGGGCTTGCTCCTGTCTATCTCTCTAATTTGGTCCTGCCGTACATACCTACATGTACCCTACGGTCACAAGACGCAGTCCTCCTTATTGTCCCTAGAATTTCTAAGCAAACAGCTGGAGGCAGGGCTTTCTACTAGAGAGCTCAATTTTTATGGAATGGTCTGCCTATCCATGTGAGAGACGCAGACTTGGTCTCGACCTTTAAGTCTTTATTGAAGACTCATCTCTTCAGTAGGTCCTATGATTGATTGAGTGTAGTCTGGCCCAGGGGTGTGAAGGTGAACGGAAAGGCACTGGAGCAATGAACCGCCCTTGCTGTCTCTGCCTGGCCGGTTCCCCTCTCTCCACCAGGATTCTCTGCCTCTAACCCTATTACGGTGGCTGAGTCACTGGCTTACTGGTGCTCTTCCATCCCGTCCCAAGGAGGGGGTTGAGTCACTGACGTGATCTTCCTGTCCGGGTTGGTGCCCTCCTCGGGTTCGTGCCATGGGGGAGATCTTTGTGGGCTATACTCAACCTTGTCTCAGGGTAGTAAGTTGGTGGTTTGAAGAGATCCCCCTAGTGGGTGGGGTTATATCCTGCCTGTTTGGCCCTGTCTGGGGGTATCGTCGGACGAGGCCACAGTGTCTCTCAGCCCCTCCTGTCTCAGCCTCTAGTATTTATGCTGCAATAGTTTGTCGGGAGGGCTAATTTCAGTCTGTTATGTCTGGAGTATTTCTTTTGTCTTATCCGGTGTCCTGTGTGAATTTAAGTATGCTCCCTCTAATTCTCTCTCTTCCTCTCCCTCCCCTCCCGGAGGACCTGAGCCCTAGGACCATGTCTCAGGACTACCTGGCTTGATGACTCCTTGCTATCCCCAGTCCACCTGGTCGTGCTCCTGCTCCAGTTTCAACTGTTCTGCCTGCGGTTATGGAACCCTGGCCTGTTCACCGGACGTGCTACTTTGTCCAGGACCTACTGTTTTCGACTGTCTCTCTCTTCCGCATCTGCTGTCTCTAACTCTGAATGCTCGGCAATGAAAAGCCAGGTGACATTTACTCCTGAGGTGCTGACCTGTTGCACCCTCTGCAAACACTGTGATTATTATTATTATTTGACCCTGCTGGTCATCTATAAACGTTTGAACATCTTAGCCATGTACTGTTATAATCTCAACCCGGCACAGTCAGAAGAGGACTGGCCACCCCTCAGAGCCTGGTTACTCTCTAAGTTTCTTCCTAGGTTCCCGCCTTTCTAGGGAGTTTTTTCTAGCCACCGTGCTTCTACATCTGCATTGCTTGCAGTTTTAGGGGTTTTAGGCTGGGTTTCTGTATAGCACTTTGTGACATCGACTGATGTAAAAAGGGCTTTATAAATACATTTGATTGATTTATTGATGCTGGGTCGGCATGCCCTGAGCTCGTGAAGTGAGCGTTACTGGAGCTAAATTGGAGCGGTGAGAAGGCCGATGCTCCAGTCTTTGGGGAAACTCCAGTCAAATTGGGCACGCTCTACTCCTCTCTCCGCTCCAGCTCCGCTCTGCTCACATACTCTGGTGCAGAATGAACATTATGTGGCCAAAAACGAGGGCCTCAGGTAAAAAAAAATGGCCTCGAGGAGAAAAATAGACCAGTGTATGAGAAATGTCTGGGCTGATTTCTGGTCCCAGTCCTTTGCTGCCTCATGGTTTTAATCAACCTGAACCCAGACAATAATTACTGATGCATTTGTCCTGTTTTCCTCTATACACAGCGGAATGGGATGGGATGGAGAAAACTGAGAGAAATCAGTGCTTGTGAAGTGTGTGAAGATAAAAGGTGTTATCTTTTTCTCTGCAGTTGCTGTGAGTCGTGATCCAATCGAGGTGCTACTGAAGGAATTTGTTGACTCCTGAACCCAGGGATAGTACACAATGCTTTTAACATTTTGAGAGAAAAAGGTTGAATCCTGACCAAACACTCACTGATGTCAAAAGCTGTTGTTTTAGTAATAAATAACATTTTTCATTTCCATATTCCTTTTAGTAATTTAGCAGACAATCTTATCCAGAGCGACTTACAGTTAGTGAATGAATGAATTAATCTTTAATAAATCAGTGTTAAGTGAAGGGAAGTCTGTCATCTTAGGAGAAAATGAAGATCTTTCTTGAGGATGAATGAGTAAAAGGAGGATATTCCAAGCGATCTTCCACAGACAGGTTTCTAAAAAGAAAAGAATAAAGGTAAAAGTTCCTCAACAGGATTACTGAAACCTTTCTTCTTTGTTCATTAAAACTCATGAAAAGCTTAACCAAACTTCCCAAAAATAAATATTACTTCAAATATAACCTTTCCAGTGTGTCACAAACTAGTTGAATCAACATTGTTTCCATGTCATTTTAACAAATACATGAAATGTGATGACGTGGAAAACTTATTGGATTTGCAAATTTTTTATTTTAACCCTAGATCCAATGGGATGGTTAAAATGTTATTTGGTTTTACTTTCAATTCACATTATTTGACAACTGTATCAAGTGTAAATCAAAACTAGGCATTGAACTGACATCTGTGCTCAGTGGGTAGTTCTTTCGATGTATTTTTTTCTGAAAGTTATTCATTACTTTAGTAAAAGAACTGTAGTACAGTATATACAGTGCCTGCAGAAAGTGATGGAAGTTGATTTACTCCACTTTTTGTGTTAAAAGTGAATAAAACAATTATCTCACCCATATATAGTACACACAATGTCCCATAACGGCAAAGGTAAACATGTTTTAGAAATGTTAGCACATTTATTGAAAATGAAACACAGAAACATTGAATTTACATAAGTATTCTCACCCCTGAGTCAATACTTTGTAGAAGCACCATTGGCAGAGATTACAGCTGGGAGTCTTTCTGGGGGTCTCTCTAAGAGCTTTCCACATTGGATCATGTGTAAAGCTCTTAACATATAGACTATTATTATTTTTTTAATTATTAGCTCTGTCAAATTGGTTGTTGATCATTGCTAGACAACCATGTTCGGGTTTTGCCATAGATGTTTGCCTTTTCAATCTGTCAATTAGGTTAGTATTGTGTAGTAACTGCAATGTTGTTGATCCATCCTCAGTTTTCTCCTATCACAGGCATTAAACTCTGTAACTGTTTTAAAGTCATCTCTGGCCTCATGGTGAAATCCCTGAGCGGTTTCCTTCCTCTCCGGCAACTGAGTTAGGAAGGATGCCTGTATCATTGTAGTGACTGGGTGTATTGATACACAATCCAAAGTGTAATAAATAACTTCACCATGCCCAAAGGGAATTCAATGTCTGCTTTTTTACCCATCTACCAATAGTTGCCCTTCTTTGCGAGGCATTGGAGAACTTCCCTGGTCTTTGTCTTTCAATCTGTGTTTGAAATTCATTGTGTGACTGAGTGACCTTACAGATACTTGTATATGTGTGAAGTACAGAGATAGGGTGGTAGTCATTCAAAAATGATGTTAAACACTATCAGTGTTGTGATGTAAAGTGCATTGCACGTAGAATTAAAAAGGTATTGTCGGATATTATTCATCCTAATCAGACAGGTTTTTTACATGGATGATACACTGGAGGTAAAATAAGACAAGTAGTAACCCTAGGTGTAAAATATTAAATAATGGCTACTTCTTAGAAAGTTTTAAACTGTCAAGAGGAATAAAACAAGGTTGTTCACTATCGGCATGTCTATTTATTATGGCCATCGAAACGGCCATAAAATCAGATCCAACAATAATATCAAGGGCTTAGAAATCCAGGGCTTAAAATCAAAGGTGTCATTGTATGCTGATGATTAAAGTTTTGGATTCCTCCACAGCCTCATAGATGAACTAATTATGATAAAAGTCAAACCCTGATCTGTTTCACCTGTCTTTGTGCTTCTCTCCACCCCTCTCCAGGTCTCGCCCATCTTCCCCATTATCCCTTGTGTATTTATACCTGCGTTCTCTGTTTGTCTGTTGCCAGTTCGTTTTGTTTCATGAAACCTACCAGCGTTTGTTCCCCCTGCTCCTACAGCACAGCTGACTGCTCTTTGCAACGTTATTGCGTTGGCCAAATGTTACAAAGTAGCGAGGTACGGTGCCAGCTGTCAGAGTCAGATACATGCTTATGGTTGAAAACAGTCCCATAACTTTGGGGCTGTAGAACTTATTCAACAAGCTGGCAAACTAGCTACCGTAGGTAGGGATATTCAAACCAGCTTGCACTAGGCTGCTAGCTGGAGCAAGTTTAGTCAACTGGTCGAACATTGTTTGCCGTAGTAGCCAGTGTGTCATAGCTACCGAGAGCTGAGTGATTTTAATAATTAGGAATTAGTGTTAGGCGGATGAGAAAAATCAACCACATAAAATTCCCTACAAGACAGATTGGTTGAGGGAAGAGCTTTGCGTAGGAGTGACGCCATCTGACGTGAGACAATGATGGAACCTGGTGTTTGCTTTACACTGCTCTTCCCCACCCTATGTAGGCTAATTTGTCCAACTGTAAACTCCCATCTGTGCAGGACTGATATCCCCTAAGCTTCCTGTCCTCATTTAAGTCACTTTCAGGAATCCTCCTGAAAGAAGAGAAGAAGTCCTGATTTGGAGGCTGTTATCACTGCTTTAATGCAAACACCAATTTAGGTCTGGTTGGTTGGCAGCACAACGGCGGGTGTTTGCAGTAGAGTGCAGCAGAGCGGTGAATTGCGAAGCTTGAGAGGTAAAGTGTGTTATAATGATGATTAAATAATTATCCACCTCAGGCCTTCTCTAGGCTACACAGCTGGGTTGCAGGGCAGAGGTACTCCAACGATGAGGAAAATAATGTTAATTCACAGAAGAAGGAAAGACATTTAGTTACTGACAGTGAGATTTTCTGCTTGGTGTGCTGCTCCTTTGTTGTATATTGTGTCAGCAGGGTAAAACTTAGAGACAACGATTGCTAAAAGACAACAGAAATCAATGCTAACAGTTCTGAAGTTTGTGTGTGTGCATGTGTTAGAAGAGGACAGTTGTGTGTTGCGTTGGCTGCTCGGTGGGAGGTGTAGGTTGACTAGTGGAAAAGGCCAACCCTCTCTCTTGTCTCTCAGGACAAAATGTCACAGGTGTGATTAATTTAAAAGGCGCCCAAGTGTGTTATCTTCCCATCTTCCACTAGCCATCGCAGAAGCCCAAAAGGTTAGTGTCCCTGCCCCTTCCTCCCTCACCCAGACATTTCCCATCTATTCCTGTCTCAACGACCCACTCTCCATTAGGTTAATGGTTCCTTGCTGACGGCGGCCATATTTCTGGTCAGCTAAAGGCAACAGAAAGGAGTGATAGCAGGAACGTGATGAATAGGCACTGTACAGGGATTCTATAAGAATCTACAAATCAACAGTCTTCTTCTGTGATGTAACAATGGTTACTTAGTAGTGGTGACCTGAGCTAGCTAATCCCCCTTGAAACAAGTTGCAATGAGGATATGCACTGAGTGTACAAAACATTAAGGACACCTGCTCTTTCCATGACATATGCTGACCAAGTGAATCCAGGGGAAAGCTATGATCCCTTATTGATGTCACTTGTTCAATCCCCTTCAATCCTTGTAGATGAAGGGGAGGAGACAGGTTAAAGAAATATTTTTTAGCCTTGAGACAATTGAGACAAATCACATCAAATTTTATCAAATCAAATTCTATTGGTCACATACACATGGTTAGCAGATGTTATTGTGAGTGTAGCAAAATGCTTATGCTTCTAGATCAGACAGTGCAGCAGTATCTAACAGGTAATATCTAACAATTCCACAACAAAACCTAATATCTAACAATTCCACAACAAAACCTAATGCACACAATCTAGTAAAGGAATGGGAGGAGAATATATAAGTATAAAATATATGGATGAGCAGTGACAGAGCAGCTATGATGCAATAGATAGTAAAGAATAGATAGTGAATGATACAGTATACATATGAGATGAGTAATGCGAGATATGTAAACATTCTTAAAGTGACATTATTAAAGTAACTAGTGATCCATTTATTAAAGTGGCCAATGATATCAAGTCTGTAGGTAGGCAGCCACCTCTTTGTGCTAGTGGTGGCTGTTTAACAATCTGATGGTCTTGAGATAGAAGCTTGAGATAGACATGGATTGTGCATGTGTGCCATTCAGCAGGTGAATGGGCAAGACAAAAAATGTCAGTGCCTTTGAACGGGGTACAGTAGTAGGTGCCAGGCGCATCGGTTTGTGTCAAGAACTGCAACGCTACTGGGTTTTTCACGCTCAACAATTTCCCCTGTGTATCAAGAATGGTCCACCACCCAAAGGACATCCAGCCAACTTGATGCAACTGTGGGATGCACTGGAGTCAACATGGGCCAGCATCCCTGTAGAACGCTTTCCACACCTTGTAGAGGCCCCGACAAATTGAGGCTGTTCTGAGGGCAAAAGAGGGGCTGCAGCTCAATATTATGAAGGTGTCCTTGATGTTTTGTGCACTAAGTGTATATTTATGAACACATTCTAGTTGACATGTCACCTTTCCTGAGACTTAGAGATGCTTAAATTATGACATTTTCTGAGCATAAACTTAAAAATGTGAACTATGCCTTTAAGTCAACTGTCGCCACGACAACCACGACAGCCCAGCTTTTTTGGGTCAGAGGTATCAAACCGTTTTCTTGAAGTGCGAATAGACTACTACTGTGAGCATTGTATCGAATCCATGAACATGTTGATACATGCTTCAGCAGCAGGACTGAAATAAAATCCTCAGAATGGCAACCTCCCAGTGAGCACAAGACCATCAAAAGTATTTTCAACCAAAAATACATATATTTATAAAATTTCTCATATGGCTATCTAGGCATGACCTAGAGAGGACTTAGAGACATGCATCCTCATTTCAATGTTTCATGACCTCAAATTGATTTATATAGCTAAACATATAGTTTCCTCATGTCGACCTTGTTCCAGATGGTTGGGTTGGAGTGTGGTAAACCGTCTGTCTCTTATCTACCCCTTGATGGGGGCTTCCCTCATTTAAATATCCGACTCAGAAACAGAAAACGCTATGATTTGCTTTGCACAATTGAATTTGAATAACATTACCACCAATACATAGCCTTGAACTACAGAAATGTGGCTTTTGATCTTGCTTATTACTCTGAGAATTATGATGCAAAGTTTCAGAGCCATTCTTCCTCCTGCAAAACACAGTCGGAAAACGTCTTCCTCAAAATTATTCAAAGTAGAGACAGCAAACTGCTGAAAGGTAGCAAATGGAAAATAGATTGTGAATCGTATAATTACATGACTGCTACGACTAGTGTTGCTTTTGTTGCCAGGGACGTTACAGTAAAACACTATGTCTTACCTTTCAATGGACCTAGAATAAATGGATAGATGGACAAAAGGGAGGATGAGGGGAAAGGGGCTCTCAAGCTACTGCTTTTCTCCGAACTCACAATAAGACATTGATCACAAAGCTATGTGAATCAGCCAAGCGGGAGACATTTTGTTGGACGATGACGTCTCAGTCAAACCCGATAACCGTCTCTTCCCAGTTCCCACGTGGGACTGAGCTCAATGAGGGGAGAATGGTGCCATTAGTCCCACATACGTACACAAATCCCAGGAGTCATAGCACTGACGAGCCTGGCGTTCTAGCTCACGCCTTGCAATGTCCTTCAGAACTGGCCAGCGGGTAAAAAGAATCAGATGACTCCTCCTCTCCACTCCTCTTCCCCTCTCCTCCAGGCAGGTCACACGTGATACAAGTCAGTATTCGACGGCCATCCATGTCTGAGGACGTTGGGAGATGACGTGGAAACCGGCCACTAGGGGCAACAGTGAGCACTGTTACGTTCAAGTAGGTTTGGGTTTTGCTAGGGCATTGTGGACATTGATGGCGGATGGCTGTAAGCATCTGCCTGTGGTTTCAAGGATTGCATGTTTGAATCCAGCAATAGACAGTTGTTTTTGATTTTTTTAAATTAAGCCTATCCCAAACCTTAACTCTTACCATTCTGAGTTAATGCCTAACCTTAATAATTTAGAGTTAATGCCTAAACTTAAACTTGGAACGATACAGAGAAGTAACCAAACACTTCAAAATTTGACGTTTTAGAAACATGGATGAACGTCTAATTCTGACTTGAGACTGTGAGAGCTCGAAGCTCTTCTCTTCTCTCCTTTAATCTTCTCTTCACCTCTCGTCTCCTCTCCATTCTTCTTCTCCTCTCCATTCATCCTCTCCTGTCTCTTCCTCTTCTCCTCTAATCCACTCTCCTCCTCTCTTAAACCTTGCCTTGCGGTTATCATCATCATAATTCCATAAGATAACCTATGGAGAAGATGACACATTGGTAATTGACCAGCTGATGTGTGTGTACACTATAAAGCCAATCCATGAACTCTGGGTAAGAGTTTACTGCCTCCCTCATATTCTCTGTCATCAGTACCACGTTACAGGCTCCCGTAGGGCTCGCACACAGACACACACACCGTCAGGATATAGAAATGTACCTATCCCCTTTATTACCAACCATTTGTCATCAGTAGCATTTGTTACACTGTGCCTTTTACAGAGCAGTAAATCATTGTGGATTTGATGCAGTGTGCATGCCAGGATTGAAATGTAATTGGCTATTGCTTTTGCCAAATTAACAGAGCGAAGCCCATGAAGAAAACATTTATATCTTGTTCGTTTGGGCCCCTCGTGGTTTTTACGCGGTAGATATTCCGGGAAACGTCGTCATGGCGATAACCAGTCGTCATGCCCAGGCCTCGATTGGTTCTGTCATCTAATCATGTGACTTGTTCTGTTTCAGAATCTGAATGAGCCATTATAACTGACAGATCAGCGAGCGAGAGAGAGAGAGAAATGGACTCAATAGCTGGGAGACCTTATGACATCACAGTTCCCTCAGGCTGATTAATGGATCATCAGATCAGCCATCGTTGGGTTCTGCCTAGCAAGACTCTCTGGCCCTAAGTCCACCCCTGAAGGAGAAACGAAGAGTAAAAAAAGAAAGGGAAAGAGCAGAGAGAAGGAGATGAGGAAAAAGGGAAGGAGGTGAGGAGAAAGGGAAGGAGAGAAGCTTGGGATGAGAGGAGGGCGTCAGCAGAAGAGGAGAAGAGGATGAGAAGAGAGGAGATGAGGGGGGAAAATAGAACAGGAGGAGAGGAGGCAAGCAGAGATAGAAGAGAGTAAGAGGAGACAGGCAAAGACATGTATAAAGGGAGAGATGGAGACAAGAGGAGAGTTGAAGTAAGGAGGAAGAGAGTACAAGGAAGCAGGATAAGATAGAAGAGAAGACAGGCATAGAGCATCCCAAATCAACCCCACCACTCAGACACAGGAAATGGGGAACACGCGATAACACAAGTGCCACCGAAAGAGTCCTCATAGTGATTACGTGATTCCTATCACTTAATTAAACAACAAAGTACATTAATGCAATTAACTCTAACTTCCACTTTATGGGCCTACCAAATTATTGAAAGAGTTAAGGAGCTTCGATCGAAAATACATGTTGAGGAAACTCATATCTGATTTAAGTTAATACGTTTAAGAGTTAACTTTAGGACAAGCTTCAAGTGAGTTGGGAGTTGTTCATTTTTTTTGTTGAATCACAAGCTTAATGTAGTCATTGGTGCAAGCAATATGGGACCAAATAGGCCTACTAACCTTTAGACTACTTTAACAAACTTTAAGTGAATTTGTTCAAGTACATATGATTTCTTCAAATGAGGGGACTAGATACATAAAGCGCTTTTATGTTGAAATAGTAAAACAGATATGTATGAAAATTCCCTCAAAGAAAAGGTGACATTTTGTACTATTGTGTCATGATAATTTGATCTCAAATCCAAAATGCTGGAGTATAGAGGTGCATTTTTAATTTTAGCTTCACTGTCCAAATATGGTGAAGACGACGGCATCCATATTAGGAAATCATCGCGCAATCCTCCCTGGCGACTTCCTGATATCGACGCCGTAAACCTAGCATTGGTCATATGTCTCATTGTAGCTATCAGTGCCAGCAGGGGATAGGGCGAGGGTGTTGACGCAAGACATGCTGCACCTGTCGACACACAGAGACACCTGTTGACACAGAACACCACCCCCTCATTTGGCCCAGCTAACCCCACTAATGGTGCACAGGTGGTGGGGGCATAACGAGTGATGGGGGGAGGAGGAGAGGAGTGGAGGAGGAAGAAGAAGTGTGATAGAGAGATTAGATTAGTCCCAGTAATCTGAAAATGGAGAGTTAAACTCTGCTGCTCAGAGCTTGAGACAAATGTGCTTGATTTGATGAGCGCATTGGACCAAATTTGAACAATGGGTGAATTCCGTATGTACCCAGTATCTGTCAGTTTTCACAGAGAAGAGAGAACAGGTCAGGGAAGAGAGGGCATGAGAGAGAAGGGGAGAAAGAAGAACAGGATGAGAGTAGAGGAGAAGAAAAACGTACCTGGGGAGAGAAGAGGAGAGACGTAGAGAGGAGAGAAGAGAGAGTGGTAGGAAGGAGAGAGGGATGATGAAGAGGAAGGAAGGATAAAGAGCAGTAGAAAGAGATAATGGAGGGGGAAAGGAGAGCAGAGGAAGAAGGGAAAGGAAAGGAGAGAGACAGCCCTCTGATGATGAGTGGGGATTGGGGCTGGTAAGGGGGTAGGGGGAAAGGAAGGGGCACTAATTGGGGTCAGAAGCATTAGTTGTGGATTTGAAGAGGCGGCAGGAGGGCGAGGCCTGTCGGACAGAGCCGTCACAGTGAAAGGGATTGTGGGAAACTAGCCTTGGGGTCTGTCAGAGCTGTGATGAGAAAACGGACTCAAGGATAGCTGACTCAGACCATCGACTGTAGTTTAGCTACCGACTGGGTTTTATTATTCTCAAAAAAGGTAACGTAAACTTTACTTTATGTTTCTAGGACAGTGACACACACAGACACACACCAAACTATATCTCAGACTCACACAAACAATTATCTCTGTCAGACAGAGAGACATACACTCTCGGCACCACACACACACTCCCTCTCTCTCTCTGTCACACATACACACGTTGTCCTTCCTTCCTGTCCTTATCGGAGCGACAGGAAGTGATTGCTCTCTTATCTCTAAGAGTTCCCTGAACAGCTGGATCACTGTCCGTGTCCGACTCCACATGCACACACACACACGCAGGCAGACGCAGGCACACACTCATACAGGCACACACAGGTTAGGAGGTACGAGGCCACACACAGTGCCTGTGTGGAACAGCTTACCTGAGTTTGGCGAGCAGACAGAGTTTGATATGAAGTTTAATCCTCTTTATTCTCCAAGCGTGAAGATTACCGTGGGATGGCGGTGGAGGGAGGAGGCAGGAGATTTACAGTATGTCACGACAAAACTGGGTTGGGCTGGGTTCAGGAGAAACTTTCAAATTAACTACCAAGGGTGTTGTGGACTTTAGATTTCAACATTTGTAATGACATTTCACTATTCAAATAGTAGATAGTAAAAACAATACAATAATGGGTTTATTTCTATTGTTTATCTCTCTCTCATCCCTCTCCCTCCTCTCTTGCTGTTCTCCCACCTACCTGTTCCCTCTCTCTCCCTCCATCTCTCTGTCAGAGCACGGCTCCAGTCTAAGTTGTGACGTGTGAGCAGGATGTGGCAGGCTGGCGAGTCGATTTGGCAGTCTAGGGAATCGATACGGAAGATCAATCGGATGTCGATGCTGTCTTATCACTGTCTGTCTCATCCTACCACACACACACACACACACACACACACACACACACACACACACACACACACACACACACACACACACACACACACACACACACACACACACACACACACACACACACACACACACACAAACAAACACACACACACCTTACCTCCTCTGACAGAAGTCATGTTGAGTGTCGCTCCTCCTCCTGATACCACAAACACACCCACACACACACACAGCCCCTAAAAATAAACGATCAATCTTGCTCCTTGATGCGTGGCTGGCTGGCTGACAAAAGGAGGAGAAGAGCAGGTGTCCTCTGCTTGTTCCTTATTGTTACCTGCCTACAATGGTGGTGTACATGACAGATTTACAATAATTATTCCCCTGTGTGTTTCCTCCTAAGACTGGTCAGGTTTACCTTCTGGTGTGAGACCTGAAACGAGGACTCTCGTTTTCTCAGTGAAGATAAAGGAACTTTCTCTTTTCGTTAAGTGTGTGTCCATAACTCTGACAGTGATCCTCCACTCACATCCCTTTAACCCCACTGTTAGCTGCTGTATGAGACCAATACTGTATGTGCTGTTCAAAATACTGGTTGCATCCGAAATGGCACCCTATTCCCTAATATAGTGCACTACCTTTGACGAGAGGCCCATGGGCCCTGGTAAAAAAATATTGTGCACTATAGGGTATAGGGTGCCATTTCAGACACAAATACTGACTCATGCTGATTGTAACATCCTGCTAGGCCAGAGGTCACACTGTTACTATGGATACGTAATGTACAGTATGTCAAGGTTGCTCATCAAGATGGTTGAATTAACAGGTCAATTTGATAATCAGGTCATTGTGAATTTTCTTTATTAAACACAAACTGGGTGACAATAGAGAGAATATAACAGTGTAATTATGATTTTATTCACCTCAGGATCATTTTCTTTTTATTATGCAAACTACAGACAGAGCATTATCACTTTGAGATACTACATCCCACATAAAACAGTAGCCTATGTTCATTTTCAAAATTGTGAATTTAATCTAATAAAGTGCAGCTTTCAGGAAAGTTAAATTGATGAAGATGCATGCTATTATGTAAAAATAAATAATCCCCAAATTACTAACCTTAGCTCGAGAAACCAATTTTCCTGCTGGCGGGAAAGGAGACCTAGCCTGAGTAGCAGTATCTTCAGCTAACATTCCATTCCTTGTCATTGCCAAAGAGACTGGCTTTTCAGCAATCTTATCCTTTAATATGCAGCTGGATTTACGCCATAGTTGCTGATTGGAAACAACATTCATATTTTCCATGACAATGTTATAGAACACGGGGTGCACACAACATTTGGTAATATGTGGAATTTCAAGAACAACAAACAATACTGTTACGACCTTCTGTGGTCAGTCTCTTCTGAGATGGCAGTGTCAATGCAAGACCAATACTGTATGGTCTTACCGTGCTTCTACATCTGCATTGCTTGCTGTTTGGGGTTTTAAGCTGGGTTTCTGTACAGCACTTTGATATATCAGCTGATGTAAGAAGGGATTTATAAATACATTTGATTGATTGGATTGAAGATGTTGTTCAAAGTGGCTAGAGAGGACTCCGTAATGAGAGAGAGAAATAATGATACAGAAAATATTAGCCTACAAGATTCAAAGTTTGCTTCAGTTACAACCCATTAAAAGGGCAATCTGCAGGTGCTACATACATTTTGTTCACTTATGAATTAATTAAATGTGCCCATTGATTCTTGAAGAATATAACTTATAAATGCCTCATGAGCTTAGTTCAGCTGTTCTCATCGACGGGGCCGTAGTGGAGCAGGTTGAGAGCTTCAACTTCCTTGGTGTCCACATCACCAACAAACTATCATGGTCCAAAACACACCAAGACAGTCATGAAGAGGGCAGGACAAAGCCTATTCCCCCTCAAGAGACTGAAAAGATTTGTCATGGGTCCTCAAAAAGTTCTACAGCTGCACCAGTTCTTATTCTTATTTTTAACTGCATTGTTGGTTTGGGGCTCATAAGTAAACATTTCACTGTAAGGTCTACACCTGTTGTGTTCGGCGCATGTGACTAATACAATTTCATTTGAAATGTTGATATAATAACCATCATATCGAAGTAAACTTGGAGTCACGCAATGATATGGTGTGTGGTCCTCCCACTATGACTCTGGAAACCATGCAGTTTATTAGGCTACATCATAAGTTAGAATGAACTTCACAGGGTGGTGAAAGTATACGGTGATGAGCTTGATGCTCCTTTCTGATAACTATCCAGGGCCTTATTCTGGTGACATGATGATCGATGCTTGACTGCTGTTGACAAATAAAAAATATTCTCGCTCTTATTAATAATATTCTCATCACGTAAACTATCCTTCTACCTTCACAGTCTACCTTCACAGTCTACCCCACACAGCCTAACTTCACAGTCTACCTTCACAGTCTACCTTCACAGTCTACCCCACACAGCCTAACTTCACAGTCTACCTTCACAGCCTACCCCACACAGTCTACCCAACACAGCCTACCCACACTGTACCTGCGATTTGATTTGATTTGAGCTGTTGGCTAGAGTGCACGTACATTTTGTGTGCACTACGTCATCACACACAGATTTTTATCCGCAACAAGTCCGTTTGGTGGAACACACCACTGGTGGGAAAACATATTTTCTTTATGCAGATTTTAGGATAATTGCATGAACATCTGTCAGCAATTGGATGGAAACTTAGATACTGACAGCAAGAGTCTTGAGACCCCCAGCACATATGACAAAATCAACAGTACAAAACCAAAGATATTCATCTGTTTTATGTTTTGATCTTGTGTTATCGTGCTAACTATAAACTTTTATACTAAGATGTGTAATTCCCCCCCAATTCGATGTGGTCAAAACAGCAGCTTGTGTAATGTAGTAACACATGCTGTCCACATCATGGAAAGTAGTATAATATACATTCATTAGATATAGCAAAATAATTAAATATCTTAGTTTAGGATGATAGTAAATTAAGCAAATTTTTACAATAATCACATATATTTGTTACTGGTTTAACCATTTAGAGAGTTTTTTTTTTTCTTATGCGGAATTTAACCAGGAGCTTAAACAAAGAGTTCCCATAATGACTGTGTAAAAGCCCATTCATTCGCCCTCCCTACTCTAGTTGTGCTGTTCCACTGTTACGGAGGTTTTCACTGGTAAGACTCTTAGTGAATGTGAGAAAGTAGACCAATTAAAGTAAAAGAATGGAAAGACTCTTTCAGTGAAAGTGTGTGTTGATGTGTGTAGGTGTGTGTTGTTATCAGGGTCAGAGAATGACAGCTTTCCTCTGTCCCTGTTCAGTTGTACTCTGACCCTCTGAGGAGCTCTCTGTTTCAATGTGAATAGGGTGGGGGAGAAATATGGCATGTATCTAGCATTACACCACTGTATTCCACACATTCTAACCCAGTCACCATGTCCTTCCCTGGAGACAGACTCTGGGGCCACACCTACAGCAAAGAATTGAATATCTCCAACCTCAATGTCCCAGCTGTGTGTCCCTGAGTTAAAGCCCTCTGAGCCCAGGACAAAGTGAGATTTAGCAAACCTCTCTGGGTTGTCAGGTAACTTCTGTGTCACTCCAATGCATCTCATACTGGTCAGATCATCAGAGAGGAGGAGACCTGGGTGACCAGTGTTGGGGTCCAGAATCACAGGACCTAAAGAGATAGAACGGAAACATAGTATGACTAAAACTAAAAGGACATTTCATATGATGTTTATTTTTTAATAACTACTTTTATGCTATGATTAACATAATACATTGCATATTTTCCAATACAATTATAAATGTGCATATCCATGACTGTCTAGTTCTGTTTGTTTCTTTGGTACAAATATAAAATCATCAATTTTATTTGTATAATCATAACACAATACTCACTGTACTGAACAATGTCATGCATCTTCTCCCAGACTCTGAACTTCAGGTTGCCCAGGTGTTTGGCCACATCTATCAGCGCTCCTGAGACCAGCTGTGGATCTGGCAGTGTGGACTCGGCTCTGTAATAACATTGAAGACTCAGTGCTGTTGTGCGGTTGGGTTCAGATTCAGAACCACAGAGAAGAGAGACACAGGAGGGAGATGACTTACCTTTTCACCGTGGCTGTGTAGTTCTGCAGAAGGATAGAGGGTTGTCAACGTTACCAATCAATTTATCATACAATCATGTCTACAAAGGACAAATATGTTGGTTCTTACTTGTAGAAATGAGATGTCTTCAGCTCCGAGCTCCTCCTGTATGGCTCGGATTGTGTCTGAAAGGCATGATATCTCTTTACTCATCTCCTCAATCTTCTTCTTCATCCGATGACTCTTCTGCTCCTCTTCCTCCCTCATAGCAGCTATCCTGGCTGCCTCTTCCTCTCGTAGAAACTGGTGAAGCTTCTCAAACTCCTTCTTAACTTGCTTTTCTGTAGTCTGGGCCTGGCTCTGGATACAGTGAGAGGAATACGTGGGTAACTGTTTATTCACACACTTGGTGAATTAAATATATACAAAATACTGCATACTAACAGCATTCCGTAGTCTAACCATTATGTGTTCTGCTGTTCTATCACATGTTACTTTAACTATGTTAAAGATCTTTAGCTTCTCTTGTAAGGGTTGCAGTGCAGTCTTGAGTTCCTCCTGCAACAAAATAACACAGTAGTTAGCTCAACCGCCCCGCGGGACACCCACCGATCCTGTAGAGGTTAATGTCAGGGGTGCATATTAACACAGACCACAAGGTTGTTAGTCCTTCCGATTTTGTTTCTGCATGACACTGATTAATTAATGTTATCAATAGGCTACCTAGGAAATCAATAGCCTTCCAAGACAGGTGTTGTGCACCCCTGGTCTGTATCTGGATAGTGTGGAGTAGCAGGGCTACGTTTTACAACTTCGGATCAGGTGATCTATTTCGTAGATTCAAGTGGCATTTGTTTCCTATTCTGACACTGATTTAGCTCGTTTATACTTCTACTTAAATCCACACAATAGGAAACTTACACAGCAGGCTGAACCACCACTGACTATAGGTACTAGATCATGTGGGTTTCATTTCTAACACACCCAGTTTGTAGATCAGTATACCAGATTCTATTGGTCCTTTTATAAACTGGGTGGTTGGAGCCCTGAATGCTGATTGGCTGACATCCGTGATATTTCAGACCGTATACCACGGATATGACAAAAAATGTATTTTTACTGCTCTAATTATGTTGGTAACCAGTTTATAATAACAATAAGGCACCTCGGTGGTTTGTGGTATATGGCCAATATTCCACGGCTAAGGGCTGTATCCAGGCACTCTGTGTTGTGTTGTGCATAAGAATCAAATCAAAGTTTATTTGTCACGTGTGCCGAATACAACAGGTGTAGTAGACCTTACAGTGAAATGCTTACTTACAGGCTCTAACCAATGGTGCCAAAAAAAAGGTATGTGTGTGTGTGTGTGTAGGTAAGTAAAGAAATAATACAACAGTAAAAAGACATTTGAAAAAATAATAGCAAGGCTATATACAGACACCTGTTAGTCAGGCTTATTGAGGTAGTATGTACATGTAGGTATCATGTGGCTGGGGTCTTCGACAATTTTTAGGGCCTTCCTCTGACACTGCCTGGTGTAGAGGTCCTGGATGGCAGGCAGCTTTGCCCCGGTGATGTACTGGGCCGAGCAATTGCCGTACCAGGCAGTGATGCAACTGGTCAGGATGCTCTCGATGTTGCAGCTGTAGAACCTTTTGACAATCTCAGGACCCATGCCAAATCTTTTCAGTTTCCTGAGGGGGAATAGGCTTTGTCGTGTCCTCTTCACGACTGTCTTGGTGTGTTTGGACCAATCTAGTTTGTTGTTGATGTGGACACCAAGGAATTTGAAGCTCTCAACCTGAACAGCCCTTAGCCATGGTATATTGGCCATATACCACACCCCCCCGTGCCTTATTGCCTAAATAAATTCTCATATATGTCCTTATAGGTCCATATATTAGTTCCTTTTATATACTCATATAGGTCCTTATATCCTCATATAGGTCCTTATATTCTCAAATAGGTCCTTATATCCTCATATAGGTCCTTATAAGTCCCTATATTAGTTTCTTATACACCCTCATATAGGTCCTTATATCCTCATTATATACAGTATACCCTCATTCTGAATGATTAGGTATGTCCTCACAGTTACTTTCTCACCTTATAATCCTGTGCAGCTTCATCTATGGGACAGAAGGTGTGGTTTTTGTGTTTTCTGGAAGTCTGACACACAAAGCAGACAGGCTGTTTATCGTCCAGACAGAAGAGTTTGAGTTTCTCGCTGTGCTTACTGCAGAGCAGCTCGGACCCTGCTGAAGCTCTCTGACACCTTTCCTCTAAGGCATCACACAGGTTCTTTAAAACCAGAGGCTCGTTGCTCAGAGACTCGTGTTTTGATGGTCTGCATATAGGACATTCCTGAGTTTCCAATCCTTTCCAGCATTGCTGCAGACAGGATTTACAGAAGTTGTGGCTACACGACAGGAGCACAGGATCAACGAAGATGTCCATGCACACAGGACAAGAGTGATCCTCCTCTAGGAGAAACGATCTGGAAGCCATTTTCTCTGTCTTTAAATGCTTCTGAGGTTATTACAAATCTACTTTCACTTTTATGTTGCACACTGTACCGAAGTCAGCAACATTCCAATGTTAGAGTTTAGATTAAAGCTTTGTAATGGTTCCCCTCTGCTATGGTCTCTTACCCGCTGTGATTATTATAGATCTTGTCTTCAGGTCTAAACAGGTAAATGAACAGCACGGCATGAATGTCAGTGTTGTACTGCACTAAAACCTGAACATGTAACTACTTCCTGTGTTTCTGAAAAGGGTAGAGGGTGGAGCTATTGGAAAACTATTATCAGCTACCTTTGATTTATTTCAGAGAGAGAGATAACATGTAAGAGAGTGCAGGAGAGAGAGAGGGAGACAATTGTATAAGCCCACATGCAAAGGTACAATATATAGATTTTTTGCTCATTCAAATACCTCTAAGACCCTAGTCTGGCCTCTGTGGCCACAGCTGAAATGATATTGGTTGGTTCCAATTTCCCTGGTTTACATTCGCTCTTTTGCAGGTATAACCATATAATTTCTTCCATCCTAGCCAAATTTCCTCATATGCTTGCATGTTTCTGTAACGGCGATCCTCCTCCTCTCCATCTTCGGAAAAGGAGGAGTATTGAGGGAACCAAGGCGCAGCGAAGTTTGAACACATATTTATTAAACAAGACGAAAAACGAACACGAACTACACTTGAAATGATACAAAACAACAAACGACGTAGACTGACCTAAACATGAGAACTTACATAGACACGAAGAACGCACAAAATGGAAACAGACTACATAAACCGAAACAGTCCCGTGTGGTACGAAATAACATACAGACACGGAAGACAATCACCCACAAACAAACAGTGAGAACACCCTACCTAAATATGACTCTTAATTAGAGGAGAACGCAAAACACCTGCCTCTAATTAAGAGCCATACCAGGCAACCAAAACCAACATAGAAACAGATAACATAGACTGCCCACCCAAAACACATGCCCTGACCTATACACATACAAAAAACAACATAAAACAGGTCAGGACCGTTACAGTTTCTCCCCTATTTCAAAGTGTTTTGGTACTTCCCTTATGCACTAGACTTTTCCACACGCTAACTTTTACTGTACCACAGATCAGTATAGTCTACCAGTCTAACTGTCTATCCTGCCCTCTATCCACCATTCATAGTGACAATAGTGGTAGGTGGATCATTTGTCCAGATCTGCAATAGGCTAACTAGCAATCATACCACAGATAAAAGTATTTAAAGTTGCATACATTTTCAATATGAATCCACAAGAACAAATAGAAATAGCTGATAGGCAGCAGAGAGGCCAGGTGCATCATTGCGCATGAAAGAACAGTGAAGACATAAGACATGGAGATCAAAAAGCTCCTCTATTGATCTTGTTTAGTGACAATACCTAGACTAGTCTACAACACAATGATCCTACCTAGACTAGCCTACAACACAATGATCCCACCTAGACTAGCCTACAACACAATGATCCCACCTAGACTAGCCTACAACACAATGATCCCGCCTAGACTAGCCTACAACACAATGATCCCACCTAGACTAGCCTACAACACAATGATCCCGCCTAGACTAGCCTACAACACAATGATCCCGCCTAGACTAGCCTACAACACAATGATCCCACCTAGACTAGCCTACAACACAATGATCCCGCCTAGACTAGCCTACAACACAATGATCCCGCCTAGACTAGCCTACAACAACACAATACAATGATTCTACCTAGTCTAGACTACACCACCACAACACAATGATCCTATCTAGACTAGCCTACAACACAATGATCCTACCTAGACTAGCCTACAACACAATGATCCTACCTAGACTAGCCTACAACACAATGATCCCACCTAGACTAGCCTCTCTGGGATTTGTGGGATGCTAGCGTCCCACCTCGACAACAGCCAGGGAAATTGCAGGGCGCCAAATTCAAACAACAGAAATCTCATAATTAAAATTCCTCAAACATACAAGTATTATACACCATTTTAAAGATAAACTTCTTGTTAATCCAACCACAGTGTCCGATTTCAAAAAGGCTATACGGCGAAAGCACACCATGCGATTATGTTAGGATAGCGCCTAGTCACAAAAACCATACAGACATTCTCCAGCCAAGGAGAGGGCTCACAAAAGTCAGAAATAGCGATTAAATCAATCATTAACCTTTGATGATCTTCATCTGGTGGCACTCCCAGGACTCCATGTTACACAATAAATGTTCATTTTGTTCAATAAAGTCCCTCTTTATGTCCAAAAACCTCAGTTTAAATTGGCGCGTTATGTTCAATAATGCATTGTCTCAAATAACATCCGGTGAAATTGCAGAGAGCCAAATCAAATTACAGAAATACTCATCATAAACATTGATGAAAAATGGTGTTATACATAGGATTAAAGATAAACTTCTTGTTAATCCAGCCGCTGTCAGATTTCAAAAAAGCTTTACGGCGAAAGCAAACCATACTATTATCTGAGGATAGCACCCCATCAAACAAACACAGTCAATCATATTTCATCCCGCCAGGCACGACACAAAACTCAGAAATAACTATATAATTCATGCCTTACCTTTGGAGATCTTCTTTTGTTGGCACTCCAGTATGTCCCATAAACATCACAAATGGTCCTTTTGTTCGATTAATTCCGTCGTTATATCTCCAAAATGTCCATTTATTTGGCGCGTTTGATCCAGAAAAACACCGGTTCCAACTCGCGCAACATGACTACAAATTATCTCAAAAGTTACCTGTAATCTTTGTCCAAACATTTCAAACAACTTTCCTAATACAACTTTAGGTATTTTTTTACGTAAATAATCAATAAAATTTAAGACGGGATAAATCAATCAAGTTTATTTTATATAGCCCTTCGTACATCAGCTAATATCTCGAAGTGCTGTACAGAAACCCAGCCTAAAACCCCAAACAGCTAGTAATGCAGGTGTAGAAGCACGGTGGCTAGGAAAAACTCCCTAGAAAGGCCAAAACCTAGGAAGAAACCTAGAGAGGAACCAGGCTATGAGGGGTGGCCAGTCCTCTTCTGGCTGTGCCGGGTGGAGATTATAACAGAACTATGCCAAGATGTTCAAAAATGTTCATAAGTGACAAGCATGGTCAAATAATAATCATGAATAATTTTCAGTTGGCTTTTCATAGCCGATCATTAAGAGTTGAAAAACAACAGGTCTGGGACAGGTGGCGGTTCCATAACCGCAGGCAGAACAGCTGAAACCGGAACAGCAGCAAGGCCAGGCGGACTGGGGACAGCAAGGAGCCATCACGCCCGGCAGTCCCGACGTATGGTCCCAGGGCTCAGGTCCTCCGAGAGAAAGAAAGAGAGAAGGAGAAAATTAGAGCGAGCCAAGATTTTCAAAATGTTCATAAATGACAAGCATGGTCAAATAATAATCAGGAATAAATCTCAGTTGGCTTTTCATAGCCGATCATTAAGAGTTGAAAACAGCAGGTCTGGGACAGGTAGGGGTTCCGTAACCGCAGGCAGAACAGTTGAAACTGGAATAGCAGCAAGGCCAGGTGGACTGGGGACAGCAAGGAGTCATCATGCCCGGTAGTCCTGACGTATGGTCCTAGGGCTCAGGTTCTCAGAGAGAGAGAAAGAAAGAGAGAACGAGAGAATTAGAGAGAGCATACTTAAATTCACACAGGACACTGGATAATACAGGAGAAGTACTCCAGGTATAATCAACTGACCCTATCCCCCCGACACAAACTACTGCAGCATAAATACTGGAGGCTGAGACAGGAGCGGTCAGGAGACACTGTGGCCCCATCCGAAGATACCCCCGGACAGGGCCAAATAGGAAGGATATAACCCCACCCACTTTGCCAAAGCACAGCCCCCGCACCACTAGAGGGATACCTTCAACCACCAACTTATAATCCTGAGACAAGGCCGAGTATAGCCAACAAAGATCTCCACCACAGCACAAACCAAGGGGGGGGGGCGCCAATCCAGACAGGAAGATCACGTCAGTAACTCAACCCACTCAAGTGACGCACCCCTCCCAGGGACGGCATGAAAGAGCACCAGTAAGCCAGTGACTCAGCCCCTGTAATAGGGTTAGAGGCAGAGAATCCCAGTGGAGAGAGGGGAACCGGCCAGGCAGAGACAGCAAGGGCGGTTCGTTGCTCCAGAGCCTTTCCGTTCACCTTCACTCTCCTGGACCAGACTACACTCAATCATATGACCTACTGAAGAGATAAGTCTTCAGTAAAGACTTAAAGGTTGAGACCGAGTCTGCGTCTCTCACATGGGTAGGCAGACTGTTCCATAAAAATGGAGATCTATAGGAGAAAGCCCTGCCTCCCGCTGTTTGCTTAGAAATTCTAGGGACAATTAGGAGGCCTGCGTCTTGTGACCGTAGCGTACGTATTGGTATGTACGGCAGGACCAACTCGGAAAGATAGGTAGGAGCAAGCCCATGTAACGCTTTATAGGTTAACAGTAAAACCTTGAAATCAGCCCTTGCCTTAACAGGAAGCCAGTGTAGGGAAGCTAGCACTGGAGTAATATGATCAAATTTCTTGGTTCTAGTCAGGATTCTAGCAGCCGTATTTAGCACTAACTGAAGTTTATTTAGTGCTTTATCCGGGTAGCCGGAAAGTAGAGCATTACAGTAGTCTAACCTAGAAGTAACAAATACATGGATTAATTTTTCTGCATCATTTTTGGACAGAAAATTTCAGATTTTTGCAATGTTACATAGATGGAAAAAAGCTGTTCTTGAAACAGTCTTGATATGTTCGTCAAAAGAGAGATTAGGGTCAAGAGTAACGCCGAGGTCCTTCACAGTTTTATTTGAGACGACTTTACAACCATCAAGATGAATTGTCAGATTTAACAGAAGATCTCTTTGTTTCTTGGGACCTAGAACAAGCATCTCTGTTTTGTCCGAGTTTAAAAGTAGAAAGTTTTCAGCCATCCACTTCCTTATGTCTGAAACACAGGCTTCTAGCGAGGGCAATTTTGGGGCTTCATCATGTTTCATTGAAATGTACAGCTGTGTGTCATCCGCATAGCAGTGAAAGTTAACATTATGTTTTCGAATAACATCCCCAAGAGGTAAAATATATAGTGAAAACAATAGTGGTCCTAAAACGGAACCTTGAGGAACACCGAAATGCACAGTTGATTTGTCAGAGGACAAACCATTCACAGAGACAAACTGATATCTTTCCGACAGGTAAGATCTAAACTAGGCCAGAACTGGTCCGTGTAGACCAATTTGGGTTTCCAGTCTCTCCAAAAGAATGTGGTGATCGATGGTGTCAAAGGCAGCACTAAGGTCTAGTAGCACGAGGACAGATGCAGAGCCTCGGTCTGACGCCATTAAAAGGTCATTTACCACCTTCACAAGTGCAGTCTCAGTGCTATGATGGGGTCTAAAACCAGACTGAAGCATTTCGTATACATTGTTTGTCTTCAGAAAGGCAGTGAGTTGCTGCGTAACAGCTTTTTCATAAATTTTTGAGAGGAATGGAAGATTCGATATAGGCAGATAGTTTTTTATATTTTCCGGGTCAAGGTTTGGCTTTTTCAAGAGAGGCTTTATCACTGCCACTTTTAGTGAGTTTGGTACACATCCGGTGGATAGAGAGCTGTTTATTATGTTCAACATAGGAGGGCAAAGCACAGGAAGCAGCTCTTTCAGCAGTTTAGTAGGAATAGGATCCAGTATGCAGCTTGAAGGTTTAGAGGCCATGATTATTTTCATCATTGTGTCAAGAGATATAGTACTAAAACACTTAAGTGTCTCTCCCGATCCCAGGCCCTGGCAGAGCTGTGCAGATCCAGGACAGCTAAGCCCTGGAGGAATACGCAGATTCAAAGAGGAGTCCGTAATTTGCTTTCTAATGGTCATGATCTTTTCCTCAAAGAAGTTCATGAATTTATTACTGCTGAAGTGAAAGCCATCCTCTCTTGGGGAATGCTGCTTTTTAGTTAGCTTTGCAACAGTATCAAAAATTAATTTTGGGTTGTTCTTATTTTCCTCGATTAAGTTGGAAAAGTAGGATGATCGAGCAGCAGTGAGGGCTCTTCGGTACTGCACGGTACTGTCTTTCCAAGCTAGTCGGAAGACTTCCAGTTTGGTATGGCTCCATTTCCGTTCCAATTTCCTGGAAGCTTGCTTCAAAGCTCGGGTATTTTCTGTATACCAGGGAGCTAGTTTCTTATGACAAATGTTTTTCGTTTTTAGGGGTGCAACTGCATCTAGGGTATTGCGCAAGGTTAAATTGAGTTTCTCAGTTAAGTGGTTAACTGATTTTTGTCCTCCGACGTCCTTGGGTAGGCAGAAGGAGTCTGGAAGGGCATCAAGGAATTTTTGTGTTGTCTGAGAATTTATAGCATGACTTTTGATGCTCCTTGGTTGGGGTCTGAGCAGATTATTTGTTGCGATTGCAAACGTAATAAAATGGTGGTCCGATAGTCCAGGATTATGTGGAAAAACATTAAGATCTACAACATTTATTCCATGGGACAAAACTAGGTCCAGAGTATGACTGTGGCAGTAAGTAGGTCCAGAGACATGTTGGACAAAACCCACTGAGTCGATGATGGCTCCGAAAGACTTTTTGAGTGGGTCTGTGGACTTCTCCATATGAATATTAAAATCAACAAAAATGAGAATATGATCTGCTATGACTACAAGGTCTGATAGGAATTCAGGGAACTCAGAGAGGAACGCTGTATATGGCCCAGGAGGCCTGTAAACAGTAGCTATAAAAAGTGATTGAGTAGGCTGCATAGATTTTATGACTAGAAGCTCAAAAGACGAAAATGTCATTTTTTTTTTTGTAAATTGAAATTTGCTATCGGAAATGTTAGCAACACCTCCGCCTTTGCGGGATGCATGGGGGATATGGTCACTAGTGTAACCAGGAGGTGAGGCCTCATTTAACACAGTAAATTCATCGGGCTTAAGCCATGTTTCAGTCAGGCCAATCACATCAAGATTATGATCAGTGATTAGTTCATCGACTATGACTGCCTTTGAAGTGAGGGATCTAACATTAAGTAACCCTATTTTGAGATGTGAGGTATCATGATCTCTTTCAATAATGGCAGGAATGGAGGAGGTCTTTATCCTAATAAGATTGCTAAGGCGAACACCGCCATGTTTAGTTTTGCCCAACCTAGGTCGAGGCACAGACACAGTCTCAATGGGTATGGCTGAGCTGACTACACTGACTGTGCTATTGGCAGACTCCACTAAGCTGGCAGGTTGGCTAACAGCCTGCTGCCTGGCCTGCACCCTATTTCATTGTGGGGCTAATTCTGTTGAATTTGCAGACGTGTTGCTGTGCGTTTTGTTGCTGTGTGTTTTGCTGCCAACTTTACTTTGCTAGCTGACAACTTTACGGTTTGTTTGTTTTTTCTTTTTAATTACCGTTTATATTTTTCGTTTTTCCATCGCAACTTTTTTTTCCCTCATTCAACTTTTTCACTCCGGACGCTTTATCTGGACATGGTTCGTCAGCACCTTCAACAGCCGAAGCTAAGTAGTAACATTAACATGATGTCTTCTAATTGCAGTCGCTGTACTCATAATATACAGGAGAACGATCGCCTTACGGCGAGGATAGCTGTGCTACAAGCCCAGCTTCAGACGCAATCGTTAGGCAAGGGTATTTTCAGTGTAGGAAAGGAAGAAACAGCGTCTGTGCCAACAGTAAGTACAATACCGGAGGAAAACAAAGTGGAGCGAGCATTCAGGTCATACGCCTCTAACAAACAATACTCGACCCTCGTTCTGAACAGGGCTACTTCTTCATTTCTTAAAGGAAAAACATCAACCAATTTCTAAAGACTGTTGACATCCAGTGGAAGCGATAGGAACTGCAAGCAAGTGCCTTAGAAATCTAGATTCCCATTGAAATCACATTGAAAAGATAGTGACCTCAAAGAAAGAATTCCTGGTTGGTTTGTCCTCGGAGTTTCGCCTGCCAAATAAGGTCTGTTATACTCACAGACATCATTCAACTTCAGAGTGTTTTCTATCCATATCTACTAATAATATGCATATCCTAGCTTCTGGGCCTGAGTAGCAGGCAGTTTACTTTGGGCACGCTTTTCATCCAGATGTGAAAATACCACCCCCTAGCCTAGAGAGGCTAGCCTACAACACAATGATCCTACCTAGACTAGACTACTACACAATGATCCTACCTAGACTAGCCTACAACAACACAATACAATGATTCTACTTAGACTAGCCTACAACAACACAACGAATCTACCTAGACTAGTCTACAACACAACACAATGGTCCTACCTACACTAGCCTACAACACAATGATCCTACCTAGACTAGCCTACAACACAATGATCCTACCTAGACTAGCCTACAACACCACAACACAATGATCCTACCTAGACTAGCCTACAACACCACAATACAATGATCCTACCTAGACTAGCCTACAACACAATGATCCTACCTAGACTAGACTACAACAACACAATACAATGATTAACTGCATATTTGTTTTCAAGTGAGTACAGAATTCTACTCTAGGCTGCAGTGAAAATGTCATGTGAATAACGGCGCAAAAGACCTGTGATAGATGATTTGAATGTTTCAGTCTATTTAGATCAGTTGTGGGTCTACTCTCGTCAGTTTATAGGGTCTAGAAAGACACAGTAGCAGGCCAGTCTGGCTGTATTTTTTTTAACTTCTGATACTGAGATGTGCTGTCTTTGCAGATCATCATTCTCCCAAGTCGTCCTATAATAAGTTGGCCACATATGCTCCCGGGAAAAATATATTTTTGACAACCCCCCCCACCAGTAAATTTCGATTTTTCCCTTACAAAACACCAAAAAGTGTAATGACAGTCGTAGATTGTCAAACCAAACCTTCGATACTGGGTAGGCCTACAAGGTAGGGAGGGATGTAGCCTTATTTTCTGTTTGTGGAGATTGATTGTGCAGTTGAAAATGCAAAACATGATGTTGAAGTACCCAATGTCTGTCACGTTCGTCGTCTGAAGATGAGGAATAGTCATCGGTGTCACGCCCTGACCATAGTTTACTTCGTATGTTTTATGTTTTGTTTGGTCAGGGTGTGATCTGAGTGGGCATTCTATGTTGTTTGTCTGGTTTGTCTATTTCTATGTGTTTGGCCTGATATGGTTCTCAATCAGAGACAGGCGTTTTGCGTTGTCTCTGATTGGGAACCATATTTAGGTAGCCTGTTTTGTATTGTGGGTTGTGGGTTATTGTCTATGTTATGTTGCATGTTAGCACATTGTTTATATAGCGGTCACGTTCGTCTTATTCGTTTTGTTTTGTAAATTTGTTTAAGTGTTCTTCATTAAAAGATAGAAGAATGTATTCAAACCACGCTGCGCTTTGGTCCGCTTCTTACGACGATCGTGAAAATCGGACCAAAGCACAGCGTGGTAATTGTTCATGTTATTTTTATTAGAACAGAAACACTAAACAAAATAACAAAGAGAGTGAAACAAAAACGAAACAGTCCTGTAAGGTGCAGCAACACAAAACAGAAAACAACTACCCACAAAACCAACATGGAAAATGGCAACCTAAATAGGCTCCCCAATCAGAGACAACGAGAAACAGCTGTCTCTGATTGGGAACCAACTCAGGCCACCATAAATCTACATAGACCATACAAAAACTAAACAAACCACCCTTGTCACACCCTGACCTAACCAAAAAATAAAGAAAACAAAATATAACTAAAGTCAGGGCGTGACAATGTCGGTATGCTTTGCTCATTGGTTGTGTGGTGTATTGGCACAGAAACCTGTTGGTGGAACAATTGTTGCATATACAGTATTTTATATCATTATAAATATAGCGTCAAAATATTGAAAATCCGATTTATACCAAGCTGATGATTGTCTGCAGTCGGCTCTGATCATAGTGTAATGAAACAGGCAGTGAGAGGGATGGTTGGTGAACCCTCAACAATCTGGCCTGTATCCCCGCGCCACATAAATATGCTGAAGTAGCAACGTCAATATCCACGTTTATAAACACAGGGTCGCTAAAGTCATTGTTATCTGTGGTCGCAAACATGATTTTGAGTTAATTCTATGAGTATGAATGGGGAGGGTGTGCATTTTCTTTTTTTTACAGTAAAAGGTTGGTTTCATTTGAAAATATTTGCAACGTGGGCACAATTTTTTTCTATGACACCTCAATACCATGAATCATACTTTCTAACTATCTATCTAGCTCGTCATTTAGCATGAATTGTAACTACGTTCCAGCAAGGCTGGATGGATGGAGGGAAGGAAGGTTGAAAGGAGGGGAGGGAGACATGAAAAAATGTAGATAGTGATGGAGGGAGATGGAAAGACAGAGGGAGGGCAAGGCAGGAAGACAGAAAGAAAAAAAGAAAAAGACAGACAGAAATAAATAAAGAAATAGGAAATAAAGACCTGCACGTACGCACTCATTCTTTGTCAAGTGTCTCTGCACATAGACAATCATCACCGTATATACAAGCTCTCACGTTAATACTTCTCAGTCTGACATATGGCGTACATTACCTACAGTACAACACAACTTCATTCTTCCATTACGCTCAAGGGTCCCCCAGGACAACATGCAGATAATGCGTAATTAGTTTGATCATTAGTAATATTAAATTTATTTATTTTCACTCAATGCACGATTTGTTGGCTAATGAGCGTCACTCACTTTGAAAATTCTCCAGTCACTGTTGTGCTATTAAAGATTATAGTGCAGTATTGGATTTAGTATTCTTTATAGGGCAAAAGCACTGTTTTGAATGACACAATGACACTGAAGTGAGGAAGAGACGGTGAGTAGAGTAGAGAGGTTTGAAGAGAGTGAATGGAGGAGAGGATAAGACAGAGAGAGAGAGAGTCATGCTCAACATGTCCCGTGTGGCTCAGTTGGTAGAGCATGGCGCTTGCAACGCCAGGGTTGTGGGTTCAATTCCCACGGGGGGGCCAGGGTTCAATTCCCACGGGGGGACCAGAATAAATATGTATGAACTTTCCAATTTGTAAGTCGCTCTGGATAAGAGCGTCTGCTGAATGACTTAAATGTAACATGAGCTCCTGATATATTTGGTTTTTCGAATGAGATAAACACTCTAATCGAAGAAGAATTCCAGACAAGAAGTGATGAACAACAACTCTATTCATCCAGAATAGAAAAAAAAGTAACTTTGTGCCTCAAGTTAAGACGTTTTGAGTCTAGCTAGCTAGCTACACAACAAAGACCTAGCCAGCAGACTAACAAGCTAGCCAGAATAAACGAGCTAGAACAAACCTAGCAAGGGCAGTTAATACAACTACATCAAACGACCAAACTGAGTGAGGAAACCAAAAAGCAGCACGGACTAACGGTAAACATATCTTCAGTTTTTTGTGTGAGGATTTTTCACTCTTTTTGCTGTTTTTTGAACTAAAGTAGCGCGAACAGCAGACGAACAAATCGGTTGCCATGGCAACGGGGCAGCAGAACAGCGCAGCAGCAGCGGTAGTAACAGAGCGCACAGACACCATGTCCCCACTCCCCCTCAGCGCAGAATCCATTCTCTACCCAAAAAAGGCCAAAAATGACACAATGAGGAAAGCTTTCAAACAGAAACTACTAGAGGAGAGACCAGAAACCTTTTTTGCAGACCTCTACAAAAACGGTGACATGAGTAATCTCATCTTTCTCACTGACCAGCCAAATGCATGGCGCTCAGCAGTCTGCTCTCACTACCCATGCATAAAGAAAGAGGGAATCTGTAATGGGTGGAAGCTGAAAATCAAAGAGACAGACGACCCTGACAGCACCATGATAACCATCAACCTCTACAAGACTGGGACTGTCATGGTGCAAGGTAACATCAGGCTGTTTGAAACAGACTTTCAGACCATTAAGGAGAGAGCGGAGAGAGAGAAGAACACCACCAGTGACATGCCCTCCCACAAGACAAACTCCACCAGCACCACCCTCACCCCTACCCTCCCCACCCAAAGAGGCACATCCAGCAACTCTCTTCCCACCATAGTGGAGGACACGCCCCAGGAGGAGAGCGACCCCCTCAGTGCAGAGCAGGCTCAGGCCCTCCTCACCACCATGGCTGCCATGAGGGATGAGTTCACCAAACTGGAGGGGGAGGTGGTCCTGCTCAGGGAGAGCGTGAGCAAGCAGCAACCAGACAACCACACCTTAGAGGAGCTCCTAACCAAGGTGAGGACAGAGCAGGACAGCAGCCTTGCAACACAGCTGAAAGAGGTTCAGCAAGAGAGAGACGGACTCAAGAGAGAGCTGGCTGATCTAACACAGGAGGTGAGAGAGCTCCAAAAAGACAGGCAGAGCAGAAATAAGGAGCTTACCACACTAAGAGAGGAGCTGCAGGAGAGAAAGAGAGCAGAGGACAGGCTGCAGGAGCAGATAGATCACCACCCTATGACCTGCCCTCACACAGCAGAGGAGCCCAGCTCAACCAGCCAGACTTCCCCAGCCCTGCCTGCTGCACCCCTCCTCCCCAACCCACAGAACAGCCTCCCACTGACAGTGGCACCGACACAGGCCAGCCACACCCCAGCTCCAACACCCACCAGGCCCCACTCTGCCCCCCCCAGTCCAGAAGAAACACTGGCTGACATCGTCCTGTTAATGGACTCAAATGGGAAGTATGTCCAGGAGAAGAAACTTTTCCCTAGACACAAAACGAGAAAGGTGTGGTGCCCAACAATGCAAAGTGCCATGGAGCTGCTTGATAAGGCCCATCTCGGGTCGCCAAGCCACATAATTATACATACCGGAAGCAACGACCTGCGTGCTCAGCAGGAGAGGGTGGCGACTTCACTACGGGGAGTGATTGAGAAGGCCTCCGCAATCTTCCCCAACTCAAGAATCATAGTGTCAACCCTTCTACAGAGGAGGGACTTCCACCCTGCCACAATCCAAAGAATAAACGCCAGCCTATCCCGGGACTGCGCCCTGCGACCCAATGTACACCTGGCCCACCATCCCACCCTCGATCTGGACTGTCTCTATGACCATGTTCACCTGTACAGGGAGACAGTCCCCATCTTTGCCAAGACTCTCAAGGACGTCGCTTTAAACCGCAGCCCGACCTCTCCACCCAGGAACAGCGGAGCAATCTCCACCCCGCCGAGATCACCGAGACAACACCCCAGACCAGCACCCTGGAACCCCCAGTCACGACCACAGCACCCCCAACCTCAATGCCCACCACAGCCAGCGCAGCACAGACCACCCCAGCTCAGCTTCAGAGCCACCCAGATGAGGCCTACCACCCCCCTCCTCCCCACCGCAGACCCACACCTGGAGGAGCCACAGCCCAGCAGGCAGAGCTACGCACAGGCTGTGAGAGGAGCAACTGGCCCAGCCCCCACCAACCAAATGAGTGACATTAAACAAATGCTGAGTCTACTATGCTCACATGTGTTAGGCCGAGGGTCATGGTAAGATGAGCACAAGAACACCACCATCCTCACACTACATCCACCCAAGTGGCATGACACAAATTCTTGTGTCATCATCTTAAATGATAAACAAATCACATTTGCAAAATAAGAGTTTACTTTAATTGAAAAATCCTGTTTTAATGGTTCTTCTTGGTTTCTGAATGTTTGTCTCATTTTGAAAGGTAAAGAAAAGAAAGAGAGAAAAAAAATTATGAAGTCTTTTTACGTTGCATGTTGGAATTTACAAGGATTGAAGTCCTCTGCTTTTGGGCTAAAGAGCAGAAACCCAGACTTCCTGAAAGAAATTGATGATGTTGATATTGTAGTACTACAGGAAACATGGTGCAGAGGTGATGTTTCCACTGGCTGTCCACTAGGTTATAGGGAGATAATCATACCATCCACTAAATTAAAAGGAATCAAACAGGGCAGAGACTCAAGGGGACTGTTAATATGGTATAAATCTGAAATAATTAATTCAATCGAATTGATCAAAACAGGAGAATTCTTTATCTGGTTAAAAATCAACAAGGAGGCTATCTTGACAGATAAAAACGTCTTCCTCTGTGCCACATACATTCCCCCCTCAGAGTCACCCTACTTCAATGAAGAGAGCTTCTCCATTCTAGAGGGAGAGATTAGTCACTTTCAGGCCCAAGGCAACGTACTGGTCTGTGGAGACCTGAATGCTAGAACAGCAGAAGAACAAGACACTATTAACAGTCATGGGGATAAACACCTACCAGGAAGCAATAACCTTTCCCTCCCCACATACCCCCACAGAAACAACTATGACAAAGTGAAAAACAAAAACGGAGTACAGCTCCTGAAGCTCTGTCGAACACTAGGTCTGTACATAGTCAATGGCAGGCTGAGAGGAGACTCTTTTGGTAGGTACACCTACAGCTCATCCCTTGGCAGCAGCACTGTAGACTACTTCCTCACCGACCTAAACCCAGAGTCTCTCAGAGCCTTCACAGTCAGCCCACTAACACCTCTCTCAGACCACAGTAAAATCACAGTGTATCTGAGAAGAGCAGAACCCAACCATGAAGCATCACGGCCCAATAAATTACATGGTACTAAACAAGCCTATAGATGGAGTGCAAACAGTACAGACATCTACCAAAAAGCAATTAGTAGCCAAAAAATACAATCTCTCCTGGACAACTTTTTAGCCTTAACATTCTCCTTCAGCAATGAAGGTGTAAATTTGGCCGTTAGAAACATAAACTTTATATTTGACAAATTAGCCTCCTTGGCTAATCTAAAGAAGCATAAGAGCAAACCAAAAATAACAGATAATGAAAAATGGTTTGAATGATTAATGATTGCAAAAATCTAAGAAAGTCATTGAGAAATATATCTAATCAAAAACACAGAGAACCAGACAACAAAAATATACGCCTTCAATATGGGGAAACACTGAAGCAATACAAACGCACCCTAAGAACAAAAAAGGAACAGCACATTAGAAATCAGCTGGATGGAATTGAGGAATCCATAGAATCAAACCACTTCTGGGAGAATTGGAATAAATTAAACAAACCTCATCATATGGAATTGGCTATCCAAAATGGGGATATGTGGAGAAATCACTTTGCAAACCTCTACAGCAATATAACAAAGAGCCCAGAACAAAAAGATATACAAGAAAAATTACAAATCCTTGAATTAGCAGTCAAAGACTATCAGAATCCTGTAGATACCCCAATTACAGAAGAAGAATTATTGGAAAAACTATGCAATCTCCAACCCAAAAAGGCCTGTGGTGCTGATGGTATTTTAAATGAAATGATCAAATATACAGACCACAAATTCAAATTGGCAATACTCAAACTCTTCAACATTATCCTCACTGCAGGTATTTCCCCCGATATTTGGAACCAGGGATTGATCACACCAATCTATAAAAATGGAGACAAATTTGACCCAAATAATTACAGAGGAATTTGCGTTAACAGCAACTTGGGGAAAATTCTCTGCAGTATTATAAATAGCAGACTACATCATTTCCTTGACGAACACAACGTCCTGAGCAGAAGCCAGATTGGATTTCTAAAAAATTATCGTACAACAGACCACATTTACACCCTCCACACTCTAATTGATAAACAAGTTAACCAAAACAAAGGCAAAATCTACTCGTGTTTTGTAGATTTCAAGAAAGCATTTGATTCAATTTGGCACGAAGGTCTTTTTTATAAACTAATAGAAAGTGGTATTGGAGGGAAAACATATGATTTTATTAAATCAATGTACACTAAAAACAAATGTGCGGTTAAAATTGGCAACAAGCAAACAGACTTCTTCTCTCAGGGGCGGGGAGTGAAACAGGGCTGCCCAATAAGTCCAACATTATTTAACATCTACATTAATGAATTGGCAAAAACATTAGAAGAATCGGCAGCACCTGGTATCACCCTACACAACACTGAAATCAAGTGTCTGCTGTACGCAGATGACCTGGTGCTGCTGTCTCCCACTAAAGAGGGGTTACAGCAGCACCTAGATCGTCTTCACAGGTTCTGTCAGACCTGGGCTCTGACCGTTAACCTAAAAAAAACAAATATAATGATATTCCAAAAAAGGTCGGGAAATAAGGATGACAAATATAAATTCTATTTGGACACAGTTCTATTAGAACACACCAAAAACTACACATATCTAGGACTAAATATGAGCAACACAGGTAGCTTTCACATGGCTGTGAATGAGCTGAGAGACAAAGCAAGAAGAGCATTCTATGCCATTAAAAGGAACATCAAAATTGAAATTCCAATTAGAATCTGGCTCAAATTTTTCAATCAGTTATAGAACCAATTGCTCTATATGGCAGTGTAGTATGGGGTCCACACTCTAATAATGAATTTACTAAATGGGACAAACATCCAACTGAAATATTGCATGCAGAGTTTTGCAAGACTGTATTGCAAGTACAAAGAAAAACTCAAAATAACGCACGTAGGGCAGAATTGGGCCAATACCCCCTCCTCATTCGAATAGAAAAAAGAGCCATCAAATTTTACAACCATCTAAAAACAAGTGACCCTAAAACATTCCATCACACAGCTCTACAATGTCAAGAGATGAAACCAGAGAAGAGTCCCCTCAGCCAGCTGGTTCTGAGGCTCAGTTCACCAACCCAAACCAACCCCATAGAGCCTCGGGACAGCCCTCAGAAAATCTGGCCCAACCAAATCATCACAAAACAAAAAGAAAAATATATAACCTAATGGAAAGACACCACAAAAAATCAAAGTAAACTTCAATGCTATTTGGCTCTAAACAGACAGTACATGGTGGCAGACTATCTGACCACTGTGACTGATAGAAAACTGAGGAAAACATTGACTAGGTACAGACTCAGTGAGCACCGTCTGGCTATAGAGACCGGTCGTCACAGACAAACCTGGCTGCCCAGAGAGGACAGGCTGTGCTCACTCTGCTCCAGAGGAGAGGTAGAGACAGAGGTGCATTTCCTACTACACTGTGACAAATACTCAGACCTAAGAGCATATTTCTTTCCCAAAATTATAACTCAATACAAAGAATTTGAAACTATAAAAGATGAAGAAAAAATCAAATATTTATTGGGTGAAAAGCCAAAATGTGCAGTTTTTGCAGCCAAATATGTGTCCTCCTGCCACAACCTGAGGGACAGCCAGTGAAAAATGCAAAGTAATGTTGATAATATTTCCCATTTAGCTTAGTTTTGTTTTGTCTTTCATACCAGGTCATATGTCTTCTCAAGTCATATTGACACTGGTCTACTACTGTTGCTTTAATTTATTGTTGTTCTGATTAATATTGTTGTTGTAGTTGTTGTTAATGGTAATCCCATGTCCACTACTACTGTTATTATTGCTGTTGGTCCCACCATTTATTTATATATAAATATATATATATATATTTTGTATATATATACATATATATTTGATTTTTATTTTTCGATATGTATACTTTGACAATGTAAGTAATAACGAACTTGCCATGTCAATAAAGTCAATTGAATTGAATTGAATTGGATAAGGGGAGTGTGGTTGCCGTGTGGCTCAGTTGGTAGAGCATGGCACTTGCAACGCCAGGGCTGTGGGTTCAATTCCCACGGGGGGACCAGGGTTCAATTCCCACGGGGGGACCAGGATGAATATGTATGAACTTTCCAATTTGTAGGTCGCTCTGGATAAGAGCGTCTGCTAAATGACGTAAATGGGAGCATAGAGGACAACATAGTTACTGTAGAATGAGAGAGCAAACCATCCATGGCCAGGATCAAACTAATGTAACAAACACAAAAAAAACGGATATTTTTCAAGGAGATTTTCTCCACTTTTTTCCACTTGGAAATATGAAAATAAATCACTTACATTAGATAAGAAAGATATCAGGGGACAGTCCCCAGTCCACCTGGTCGTGCTGCTGCTCCAGTTTCAACTGTTCTGCCTGCGGCTATGGAACCCTGACCTGTTCACCGGACGTGCTACCTGTCCCAGACCTGCTGTTTTTAACTCTCTAGAGACCGCAGGAGCGGTAGAGATACTCTTAATGATCGGCTATGAAAAGCCAACTGACATTTACTCCTGAGGTGCTGACTTGCTGCACCCTCGACAACTACTGTGATTATTAATATTTGACCCTGCTGGTCATTTATGAACATTTGAACATCTTGGCCATGTTGTGTTATAATCTCCACCCGGCACAGCCAGAAGAGGACTGGCCACCCCTCATAGCCTGGTTCCTCTCTAGGTTTCTTCCTAGGTTTTGGCCTTTCTAGGGAGTTTTTCCTAGCCACCGTGCTTCTACACCTGCATTGCTTGCTGTTTGGGGTTTTAGGCTGGGTTTCTGTACAGCACTTTGAGATATCAGCTGATGTAAGAAGGGCTATATAAATACATTTGATTAGATTTGCAGTCAGTATGGGTCTGTTTTTTTTCATTTCTTCTGTCTCTAAACCCACAGGGGACACCTCAGGGACCAATTTACCCACAATGCAGTTCTGTGTGACCGCATTGTGGGCAGCGGTTAGACAACAGATTCAATACCCTTGCTTAAGTAATTACCCCCTACCAATAAACCCTCTCAATTAATTTGTCTTGATTGAACCCTCAATAATGGGAGTCTATACGGTCATCGCTAGCTGCAACCAACGACCATAAAAGACTATCGTCTGCGTCAAACCACTCTCAGTCTCAGCCATCACCAAACATTTAGGATATTAGCCACCGAGGTAACTGAAAAAATTGCATAGGTTTTTTTCTTCTTTCATATTGAAATGAAATGGAGTTGCAATCAGAAGTTGGGCAATGAGTGGAATGGACATGGTGATTAGGTTGGATGGAGGGATATGGTGATTAGGTGGGATGGAAGGATATGGTGATTAGGTTGGATGGAGGGATATGGTGATTAGGTGGGATGGAAGGATATGGTGATTAGGTTGGATGGAAGGATATGGTGATTAGGTGGGATGGAGGGATATGGTGATTAGGTGGGATGGAAGGATATGGTGATTAGGTTGGATGGAAGGATATGGTGATTAGGTTGGATGGAGGGATATGGTGATTAGGTTGGATGGAAGGATATGGTGATTAGGTTGGATGGAAGGATATGGTGATTAGGTTGGATGGAAGGATATGGTGATTAGGTTGGATGGAAGGATATGGTGATTAGGTTGGATGGAAGGATATGGTGATTAGGTTGGATGGAAGGATATGGTGATTAGGTTGGATGGAGGGATATGGTGATTAGGTTGGATGGAGGGATATGGTGATTAGGTTGGATGGAGGGATATGGTGATTAGGTGGGATGGAAGGATATGGTGATTAGGTTGGATGGAAGGATATGGTGATTAGGTTGGATGGAAGGATATGGTGATTAGGTTGGATGGAAGGATATGGTGATTAGGTTGGATGGAAGGATATGGTGATTAGGTTGGATGGAAGGATATGGTGATTAGGTTGGATGGAGGGATATGGTGATTAGGTTGGATGGAAGGATATGGTGATTAGGTTGGATGGAAGGATATGGTGATTAGGTTGGATGGAGCGATATGGTGATTAGGTGGGATGGAAGGATATGGTGATTAGGTTGGATGGAGGGATATGGTGATTAGGTTTAATGGAGGGATATGGTGATTAGGTTGAATGGAGGGATATGGTGATTAGGTTGGATGGAGGGATATGGTGATTAGGTTGGATGGAGGGATATGGTGATTAGGTTGGATGGAAGGATATGGTGATTAGGTTGGATGGAGGGATATGGTGATTAGGTTGGATGGAAGGATATGGTGATTAGGTTGGATGGAGGGATATGGTGATTAGGTTGGATGGAAGGATATGGTGATTAGGTTGGATGGAAGGATATGGTGATTAGGTTGGATGGAGGGATATGGTGATTAGGTTGGATGGAAGGATATGGTGATTAGGTTGGATGGAATGATATGGTGATTAGGTTGGATGGAGCGATATGGTGATTAGGTGGGATGGAAGGATATGGTGATTAGGTTGGATGGAGGGATATGGTGATTAGGTTGGATGGAAGGATATGGTGATTAGGTTGGATGGAAGGATATGGTGATTAGGTTGGATGGAGGGATATGGTGATTAGGTTGGATGGAAGGATATGGTGATTAGGTTGGATGGAAGGATATGGTGATTAGGTTGGATGGAGGGATATGGTGATTAGGTTGGATGGAAGGATATGGTGATTAGGTTGGATGGAAGGATATGGTGATTAGGTTTAATGGAAGGATATGGTGATTAGGTTGGATGGAGGGATATGGTGATTAGGTTGGATGGAAGGATATGGTGATTAGGTTGGATGGAGGGATATGGTGATTAGGTTGGATGGAGGGATATGGTGATTAGGTTGGATGGAGGGATATGGCCTGAAGATGAAGGGATGGAAATAGGGGATGATGGAGAAAAGGGGAAGAGAGGTTGCCATCCAAGCTTTACATATAGAGGATTAGGAACTGTATCTCTTCCACATATGGACGGCATCTGTGTGCTGTTGTTCAATATGAGTTACCCTGACACAATGTCGAGTGCTTTTGACACCATATCTATACACTCACTATATCACCTACAGCACACAATAAACACACACACACACACACACACACACACACACGCACACGCACACGCACACACACACAGACTCTCTCTTTTTGAATCTTCCTTCACTGAGAAGATGAGCATTCACCTCCAGACTCTCCAGGCTTCTGCCTCCAAAACACTAATCTTCTATTTGGACACAGCATGTTGGGCCTGCATGACTCACTCTGACACACACACACACACACTTGCTCGCTGGCACGCATACATACATATGCTAGCTCACTTGCAGACACACACACACACTTCTGTAATTGCAGTGGAACAAAGTAGCAAAGTAGCATTACACTGCCCGAATGAGATTGTGAAATCCTCCTTGAAATTATGCTGACTTAAAAACCTCTCCCCTCTCCTCTCCATTTCCATTTCAGAACCACAAATAGACTGCGGTTTCTATTTACTTCTCAGAGGTTAATCAAACCGTTGACCCGGTTACTTACCACCAATTACAAACCTGGTCTTCAAGGCCAACTCGCTATGTAATTCTCTATTGATCTGAAGGTGCATCAGTTGAGGTTGGATAGTTATTAAGAGGGAGAAAGTGGTTCTGCATTCACTGCTATTGGTTCATGCTGCGGGGACAAAGAGAGCTAAAGAAAAACAGATTCACATAAGAAAGAACCAAGCCAAGCTATACTGGCCTGGTTATGCATCCGCCGTAGTTGCTGGAACCGTACTGTGCTGAAAAACATACAACATTAAACCTTTCACCTGCGCGTTACCCACTGGGAGATATCATGCTGTGGGTGAAGAAATAGTTACATTTGCGTCTGATTTGTAGCTGAGTTTTGAGTGATATTGAAATCTCCGTCTGGCACCCAAGGAAAGACAAGGGTCATTCTTAAAATCAATCAACACCGCCCCTTTCTATGCCCAGCTTACAAACACGCACGTCGTCTGCCATGCTTCCGTCTGATTAGTGGCCGGAACAATTACTCTAATCATGTATCTTAATGAAGCAGCTGATAAGGAGAGACCACGTTGGTCATCTTAATTCAGGAGACCTTCGCCTACGCACAATATCAGCTGCCATCATCCCACAAGCGTGCACGGACGCAGACAGACGCTCGTACGGGCACACACACACAGGCATCGAGAGACAGAGAAGAGGTAAACAGAGAGAGAGAGGTAGAATGAGAAAGAGAGGTAGAGGGCCTGAGTGGAAAAGAGACCAGATTCAAAACCCCTCAGTGTTGCTCACATCACAGCCTCTCCAACCAAGGTTCTGCCAGGGGGTCATGGATACCACCGGCTATCCAGAGTGCTACAACAGCCATAATATTTACATTAAATTAGCCAGCATCAAAAACACTGTCGGAGACTGTACACACAACATCTGTAAACACACACACACACACACACACACACACACACACAAACAAATGCGAGAGACATTTCATGCGTCTAATCTCTAATCAATGACTCTAATATTTCTAGATTTCTTAATTCCATTATTTTACGTTATAGATTTGTGTGTATTGTTAGATATTACTGCACTGTTGGAGCTAGGAACACAAGCATTTCGCTACACCAGCAATACCATCTGCTAAATATGTGTATGCGACCAATAACATTTGATTTGACTTGAGGTAACTGTGGTAACTGATTTTTGTGTAATTTTGCAAGAAAGAGGGAGATGAACCCTTGAAGCACTGCAGCTACACAAAGCCACTTTAGGTCTATGTTAGTCGAGTTTCACAGACCAACTTTCTATGGCAGAAGTTCACTTTGGTTCAAACATGTGTTTGAGTCATAAGCAGTGCAGGAGAGGATGGAGACACCTCACCGCAAGAACACACACACACACACACACACACACACACACACACACACACACACACACACACACACACACACACACACACACACACACACACACACACACACACACACACACACACACACACACACACACACACACACACACACACACACACACACACACACACACACACACACACACACACACACACAGCAATAACTCACTGCACAGCTCTGTCTATCCTTGTAATTTCACTGGTGGGTCTGGAAATGAAAAGGTAATCTTACTCAACCAACAGCCTTTCGCTCTATAGTAGACCAAGGGACAAGCAGCAAGGGCATTCACTTTGTACCAACAGAAACAGAGAGAGACAGAGAGACAATGCTTGACATTTCAGAGAGACATAAACTCAGCAAAAAAAGAAAAGTCCTCTCACTGTCAACTGCATTTATTTTCAGCAAACTTAACATGTGTAAATATTTGTATGAACATAACAAGATTCAACAACTGAGACATAAACTGAACAAGTTCCACAGACATGTGACTAACAGAAATGGAATAATGTGTCCCTGAACAAAGGGGGGGTCAAAATCAAAAGTAACAGTCACCACCAGCTGCATTAAGTACTGTAGTGCATATCCTCCTCATAGACTGCACCAGATTTGCCAGTTCTTCCTGTGAGATGTTACCCCACTCTTCCACCAAGGCACCTGCATGTTCCCGGACATTTCTGGGGGGAATGGCCGTAGCCCTCACCCTCCGATCCAACAGGTTCCAGACATGCTCAATGGGATTGAGAAACAGGCTCTTCGCAGGCCATGGCAGGACACTGACATTCCTGTCTTGCAGGAAATCACACACATTATGAGCAGTATGGCTGGTGGCATTGACATGCTGTACGGTCATGTCAGGAGGAGAATGCAGGAAGGGTACCACATGAGGGAGGAGGATGTCTTCCCTGTAACGCACAGCGTTGAGATTGCCTGCAATGACAACAAGCTCAGTCCGATGATGCTGTGACACACCGACTCAGACCATGACGGACCCTCCACTTCCAATCCATCACGCTCCAGAGTACAGGCCTCGGTGTAACGCTCATTCCTTCGACGATAAACGCGAATCCGACCATCACCCCTGGTGAGAGGCCTGTACTCTGGAGCGTGAAGAGCACTTTTTGCCAGTCCTGTCTGGTCCAGCGACAGTGGGTTGGTGCCCATAGGTGACGTTGTTGCCGGTGATGTCTGGTGAGGACCTGCCTTACAACAGGCTTACATGCCCTCAGTCCAGCCTCTCTCAGCCTATTGCGGACAGTCTGAGCACTGATGGAGGGATTGTGTGTTCCTGGTGTAACTCGGGCAGCTGTTGCCACTTCCATCCTGTACCTGTCCCGCAGGTGTGAAGTTCGGATGTACGGATCCTGTGCAGGTGTTGTTACACGTGGTCTACCACTGCGAAGATGATCAGCTGTCCGTCCTGTCTCCCTGTAGCGCTGTCTTAGGCATCTCACAATACGGACATTGCAAATTATTGCCCTGGCCACATCTGCAGTCCTCATGCCTCCTTGCAGCATGCCTAAGGCACGTTCACGCAGATGAGCAGGGACCCTGGGAATCTTTCTTTTGGTGTTTTTTAGAGTCAGTAGAAAGGCCTCTTTAGTGTCCTAACTTTTCATAACTGTGACCTTAATTGCCTACCGTCTGTAAGCTGTTAGTGTCTTAACGACCGTTCCACAGGTGCATGTTCATTAATTGTTTATGGTTCATTGAACAAGCATGGGAAACAGTGTTTAAACCCTTTACAATGAAGATCTGTGAAGTTATTTGGGGTTTTACGAAGACAGGATCCTGAAAAAGGGAGGTTTCTTTTTTTTCTGAGTTTATGTTAAAGAAAGTAGAGCTACTTGTCCCAACCCATGTTGTTTGCAGACCTGAGGAGACAAGCTTCCGCCATTGCTTCCACAGTTCCTTCAAATATGTTCCTTCAAATATGTCAATACTGAAGGGGAAAGAAAGAGCAAGAGGAGTTTTCTAAACATGTAGGAGATCATGATCCAAGAATTCTAAACTTTACAAGATTATGGGGATCCCCTAATTGGTTATGGGAGTGTCTAGCACTTTCACACAAACATTTAATTTGAACTATGAGATGAATAACAGCAATAGTTTTCTCTGAAGATGAGAGCAAAAGAATAGCCCTGTTCTGAGTCTGGTAGCATGGCTCCCTCTAGTGCAGTCCAGTGTAGATGCACTGCATCTTATACTAACTAGTGGAACCAAATGCATTTGGAGAAAAGAGGACACAAGAAATTAAGGAAATATAATTGAGATTCACCCAGTCTGATTCTCAACCTTACATGTGCACTTGTTAACTCCCCCCCATGGAGTGAATTTACAGAGTTTCCACTCCAATCTATTCCTTTAAAATGTGTGAAGGGGTGCATACCAGAGTTGAGCTCAATTCAAACCTTATTGCTTAGAATAGCCCATTTGTTTTCCTTGATCATTAATTTCAAGAGTATATCCTGAAAATCAATTGTTACAACAATATTTTATATGCATGTAGGCCTGTATAACGACATTTTTTATGTTTTATGCACAATATGTATATTTCTATACACTACACCTAATATGGAAGAGGCATTTGAAATATAATTGAATCACTAAATTCAGTTATATTTCATTTAATTTAAATTCGAATTTCAAATCTGTATTATGTTTATAATATAGAATATAATTGGAATTTATGAGGCATTCTCAACTCAAAATTGAGTTGAACCCAACCCTGGTGCTTACTTCACTATACGGCTATCACCAGCAAGTGTCGCCATATGACTGTAAAAAAAAATCCCTTCTGCTGTATAAACATAAGCAGCAGTTGTCCCATGCCCCCTTCCTTTTTTTGAAACTATTTCTTTAGTTTGCATAGATCTCTTTATCACTGACCCATGCAGGTCAACTACCCAGTTGCATAAGATGCCAGCAGTCACACCATGTGGTTTACATTGAACCAGGAAGCACCAAAGACCTGCAGAACAGGGCCCTTGAAAAGATGACCTTTTGGACCCTGACATATGTTTGTATTGATTAATTATAGGTGTGTTGTAAGGGAGGATCCTTCTTTTATAGGCCAGTTGACTCAGTCACAATTAGGGTGCCAACTAGTTATAATAAATTATTAACTCTTGCGGTCATGGAATTGTGTTTTATGATTGACACAGAGAAATGGTGACAACACTGCTTTGTTGGCAGCCAGCTAGCACTGACGGACATTCATCAAATTAAACAGTACGGTAGAAGAGGAATGTGGTAGTCAAACACACAACATTATACCTAAGATCAACAACGGGCAACATGTAGGCCTAGCCTATTGTAAACAAATCCATTGTAAGCCTAAATAGGTTTGTGTGGCCTACCTACACTAAACCTTATATGTGTTTGACCTTACCATTATGGCCAGGGAGTCTGTCGGCCTTTCTTTCTACAATGTTCTTCAACGTTGCACTTTTAAATATAATGTATTTCACGTAAGAGAAACATTTCATTTCTTTCAAGTGACAGATAACTAATCATGATATGACTGTTTTCGAAGACAAAAATCACGTTTCTTTCTGCAATGTTAATTAATGCAGTGAAACTTTGCTCAAGATTTGCTACCGACCTTCCCCACCGGAAGGGGCGGGCACGAGGTTATCCCCTGGTTTCTTTTTGTTATCCTTAGGTTGAGAGCTCGCGAACAGAATCATCGGAATAGAACACGGTGCTGAGACAGAGTTGTTTGGCAAACAGGTGGAAAATTTGGCGAAGAGAACGGAGACATTAATCTCAAACCACACAGCACTTCTCCGTTTGGAAGAAGAGTGTATTTTAAAACATGGAACAGTGTCGTTAGCCGGTAGATTGAGCCCTAGCACTTTCTTGTACCTAAATCGCGAAGTTGGGTCCCTCGACCCAGCCCGTTAGCTGTTTGGCTAGCTAGCATTGCATTATTAGCGATGTAGCTCGCTAACTAGCAAATTTGTCAGCCAAGGGGTTCAGTCGCAAAGCAAATATATTTCGTTGTTTGCATATGGAAACTATCATGGTATAAACTATTCAGTTATTAGGTATGCTTGTTGGGTGTGTCCTTTAATCAATATTTGCTGTCATTCTGTTTGAAGACGGACAATAGTTTTGTCCGAGGGCATGATGTCACAGGGTTAAACTAGTGTATCAAAACTAACGATCATTTCGCTTGGTTAGCTCATAGCCAAGGTAACCATGAATATGCAATCTTACGCGTTAGCCGATTAACTATTAATTGAAATTGTTTAGCTGAGTTTTAAACGCTAACAGGTCAATGCCAAATGCATGTCTACATCGCAAAAGCAACGGGCATTAGCGACTTAGTTAGCGGCATCAGCTAACATGTGTGGACTCTTGTCTTGTGTGAAGCTCATTAGAGTTATTGCTTGTTTAGAGCATTTATTGACGTATTTTCTGGATTTTATTTTACAGATTAAACCCCTCGGGACATGCATGATCTGGAGAATAGCTGTTTATTGAAGATTTGCTGAAGGAGAGAGAATTACCCTCCTAGTAGCAAGCCATTGTGTGATGATGGAAAATGCAATGTATGAGGACGAACCTTTGTAACTAACTTAGCTGGCTGACCAGGCAGTTGGCACCACATATCAAGGATTCTGGATGATTCTTCGACTAGAGCCCATTGGGGATCATTATTATCTTTTGGAGAGGTCCTGTAATTTATCGCCGAGACAGTCGCATTGTCTGTCCATCTGACAGTGGACACAATGGGGGAGACCAGTCTCAACGAATCGAATGTGAAGGTCGCAGTACGTGTTCGTCCTATGAACAGGAGAGGTGAGTAGCATTTGCTGTCTTATCGCTAAATTGATGACTTAACACTCGGCTCAGTTGTTATGAAACGGGCCTAAAATCCACGGCACTAAATGGTTTTGGACACCCTGGCCCATAATACACAAACTAGCTGCCTATTCAAGAAGTTAATGTGATCTGCTTGAACATGTGTAGTCACCCTTTCATAACATAAGCCGCTATAATAAATGCACAGTGACATGCCTCCAGTTAATGAATCTGTGCGCGCGCACTCAAATTATTATTTCAATTATAATTCGGGCTATGAATGCTCCTCAGGGGAAAGAAATGACATTTTAGCCGTGTGCCTAGTCGAATTTAGCCGTGGGAGAACATATCTGGAAGAACAGGAGTCTATTGAGGCGGAAAATACTGAGTCTAACTACAATGTAGCGGACCATGTCACGTGTGCCTTTTCACAGAGTGTAGAAATCAGTCACAAGACGGGGGAACTCGCTCTCGTAGCCTCCAACCAAGCGGTTTAGCATGCAATGAAACAAGCCCAGGGCAGTATCAGTATGTATCCATTCAGACAGTTATATCCCCCACTACTCGTATCCTTGTCCATTTTGATAGTAGCCCACTGTTTACGAATAAATTGGATTCCCACCAAAACAGATCATAGACGCCTCTTTGAAGATAAACTGTAATAGATTTGCTAATAACCACATAAATCAGAACATAACATCATTTTCTCCTTCACACTGTTGAAAGTTAAGTTTGGTTTATATGTCACTGACATCTCAATGTGTCCCCTGTGTTTTGGCAAGGAATCATATTTCTCTTTCAACCTTGGCCTGTGTGTGTGTGTGTGTGTCAGTCGGAGCTAGCTGGTCTCTGGCTGTGCTGGACAAAGGCAGGAAGGGAGTCAGTTTGAAAGGACTATTTGTGCTAGCTTTGCATAACTGACCATGTTCCCATGGCGGTAGAGGAGTTATTGAGAGGCTAGGCCTTCGAAGAACAGCCTCATCGGCTCCATCCCAATCACAGCATAGTCACGGCTTTTCCATTTCCACACTGATGTCATGCCCATTGTACCACCAACCAAGCCCAGTGCTGTTTCACTTACCGCATGGAAGAAAGCACAAGTGCCAGTGGAACATTTGCTGGTACTGGAGAGAATCTGGTGAAAGATGAGATGAATACTCATCATTGCATTTTACCTCAGATATTTTTCTTCTATTTCCTTTGAGAAAGGAAGATCTCAATGCTGTTCCTGAAAGTCATCGAACAGTCATAACTGGTTATAACATGATTAGCAGGTGTATGAACACACACACTGATCCGTACTACCAGTGAACTCTGTGTGGCCTTTGCTTAGAGCTGACGCTCATACCCATGTGATGATGCCCCTAACACGCACACACACACAAACTAACTAGGGCTGTGACGGTAATGGCATTTTGGATGGCGTTAATGGAATGAATATAACGGGCGTCCCCATTTCAAGTTAATGATGGCATAATGGGTAGACTGGTGGCCATTGCGGGGAGGTTAAAGCGGGAAGTGTACTATCTATATGTGCTGTGATTTCTTGATTCAACTTGACTTACATTGCAAAAAATACATTCCATTGCATGAGTCAAATCAGTGAACACCATTTGAAATAGGGCTGGGTGGTATAGGTTATTTTACGATATATCATTATTGATGCACAAACCTTTACCTTCTATAACATCTTGCCTATTCTGTTCTGTACCATCACTCATTCATATATTTTTATGTACATATTCTTCATTCCTTTACACTTATGTGTATAAGGTAGTTGTTGTGAAATTGTTAGGTTAGATTACTCATTGGATATTCTGCATTGTCGGAACTAGAAGCACAAGCATTTTGCTACACTCGCATTAACATCTGCTAACCATGTGTATGTGACAAATAAAATGTGATTTGATTTTAATGTTTAGTTTGTTAAATGTGACACACAGTGTGTAATGTCAATTTTATAGTTTACTCCGCTACTTGAGTCGTCTCTATCTATATATATACCGCTTTCCACACAGACCTATCCCCTGCCACTCAAGGAGCAAATTTGTTGTTCCTCGACCACTTGCGTTCAGTCTGCATGGTCAATGCAGCACATGCAACAATTTTGTTGACAAAAATGCTGTTTTCATTTTGCTTCTTAATATAAATCCACTAGCATTCTATAATTACACTATAGTTTGTTTCTTACATTTGCAAACTGCTAATTTGTCTTAGCAACTTGGGCCTAAATTGATGTTAGCCGCTAATACTAATCGCCAGAGGCGTGGACTCGAGTCACATGACTTGGACTCGAGTCAAACTCGATTCTCAATTATGATGACTTGCAACTCGACTTCGACTTTAACACCAATGACTCGTGACTTAACTTGGACTTGAGCCCTTTGACTCGACCTGACTTGATACCCTCCCCAAGCCCAAATATTAAACATTATGCGATTTTTAAAAAGTGTGCAACGCATCAACTCTTCATTTTAATGGATTACAGTTTGAATCGGACAGCAGCCAATCAAATTGTGCCAGCTGAGAAAAAGTTGTGCGTGGCAGTGCAGAGCAATGTCGGTGGGTGAATTCCGATAGATCCCTTGGAAAGATGATACCCCAAATTATTATTTTTGGATATAAAGACTATGCTGTAGTCAACAAAAAATGGATTGCAACTTGCAAAATATGCAAGAAGAAAATTAGACTGAGGCGCAACAACTATTACTCTTATGAAATGGTATTACATTTGGTGAAGAGCACATTATTTACATTTACATTTAAGTCATTTAGCAGACGCTCTTATCCAGAGCGACTTACAAATTGGTGATTATGACTTGTTTAGGACTCAACTCAAAGTTTAGGACATGAGACTTACTTGTAAAACAATGACTTGGTCCCACCTCTGCTAATCGCTATTTAGCTGGCTAGCTAGCTAATAAATGTACTGAGTCAGAGCAAACATAACTAGCTATACAGCCTGATAATACCAGGGATGGTGCTACCTAAATCGGCATGTTTGTGCAGCAGTATCTTCTAAATCAAAGAGGAATACGCAAAGCATAAATATGTTAGCTACATGAAGTAGCTAAGAGAGAACTTTAAATGTTAGGCAACACTGACAACTTTGGTTCCTACCCTGTCACAATAACGCTTCCCTGATATTTTCATTCGTTGTCATGTCAAGCAACACTGTATTTTAAGTTCGCACTATTAAATTCTAACTATAGAATTAGAAGAAATTGAGGGAAATGCTGAATTGTTTTTGGGGGGGGGGGGTTAAGTTGAACTGAACACACCTGATTCAAATCATCAAAGCCTGATGATGAGTTGATCATTTTAGTCAGCTCTGTAGTGCTAGGGATGAAACAAAAATGTGCACCCCTTTGTGTTCCCAGGACCAGGATTGAGAACCACTGGGTTATATGCATGATCCAGTATTTTAACATAATTTAACCAATAAGTTATTGGGCTCATTTCTGGAGGTGAAAATTATATTTTAGATGGTGTCAGCATAATTTTATTTTAAGTCATTTTGGAGTAGAATTTTCTTTTTAAAAATCACCAGAATCGAGCTTCTCGGTCCTTCTACATAAAAATTCCTTGCTTACAGTGTCACATGCTTCGTAAACAACAGTGAAATGCTTAGTGAAATTCTTACTTACCGGCCCTTCCCAACAGTGCACCAACAATGCAGAGCGAAAAAAGAGATCTTTTGAAAAATTATAACACAAGGAATAAATACAAAATGCATAACGATAATTTGGTTATATAAACAGGGTACCAGTCGATGTGCAGGGGTACGAGGTAATTGAGGTAGATTCAGTGCAAATGGATTAAATCAATAGTCTCATAAATCTACACACACACTACCCCATAATGACAAAGTGAAAACGAGGTTAGAAAACAATGCAGGAGTGGCTTTGGGAAAAGTCTCTGAATGTCCTTGAGTAGCCCAGCCAGACCCTGAGCTTGAACCTGATCAAACATCTCTGGAGAGACCTGAAAATAGCTGTGCAGCTACGCTCCCCAAATACAGGTGTGCCAAACTTGTAGCGTCATACCCCCAAGAAGACTTGAGGCTGTAATCGCTGCCAAAGGTGCTTCAACAAAGCACTGAGGAAAGGGTCTGAATACTTATGTAAATGTGATATCAGTTTTTTATTTTGAGTACATTTGTAAAAATGTCTAAACCTGTTTTTACTTTGTCATTATGGGGTATTGTGTGTAGATTGATGAGGGGAAAAAACAATTGGATACGTTTTAGAATAAGGCTGTAACGTAACAAAATGTGGGGGAAAATAAAGGGGTCTGAATACTTTTCGAATGCACTGTATATCAATTCTCCATTACATACAGTACCAGTCAAAAGTTTGGACACCTACTCATTGAAGGGTTTTTCTTCATTTTGACAATTTTATACATTGTAGAATAATAGTGAAGACATCAAAACTATGAAATAACACATGGAATAATTTAAACAAAAACATTGTTAAACAAATCTAAATATTTTAGATTCTTCAAAGTAGCCACTCTTTGCCTTGATGACAGTCTTGGCATTCTCTCAACCAGCTTCACCTGGAATGCTTTTCCAATAGTCTTGAAGGAGTTCCCACATATGCTGAGCACTTGTTGGCTGCTTTTCCTTCACTCCGCGGTCCAACTCATCCCAAACCATCTCAATTGGGTTGAGGTCGGGTGATTGTGGAGGCTAGGTCATCTGATGCAGCATTCCATCACTGTCCTTGGTCAAATATCCCTTACACAGCCTGAAGGGGTTTTGGGGCATTCTCCTGTTGAAAAACAAATGATAGTCCCACTAAGCACAAACCAGATGGGATGGCGTATCACTGCAGAATGCTGTGGTAGGCATGCTGGTTAAGTGTGCCTTGAATTCTAAATAAATCACAAGCAGTGTCACCAGCAAAGCACCCCCACACCATCACACCTCCTCCTCCATGCTTCACGGTGGGAACGATACATGTGGAGATCATCTGTTCACCTTATCTGCGTCTCACAAAGACACGGCGGTTGGAACCAAAAATCTTACATTTGGACTCATCAGACCAAAGGACACATTTCCACCGATCTCTAATGTCCATTGCTCGTGTTTCTTGGCCCAAGCAAGTTTCTTCATATTTTTGGTGTCCTCTAGTAGTGGTTTCTTTTCAGCAATTCGACCATGTAGGCCTGATTCACACAGTCTCCTCTGAACAGTTGATGTTGTGATGTGTCTGTTACTTGAACTCTGTGAAGCATTTATTTGGGCTGCAATTTCTGCGGCTGGTAACTAATGAACTTACCATCTGCAGCAAAGGTAACACTGGGTCTTCCTTTCCTGTGGCGGTCCTCATGAGAGCCAGTTTCATCATTGCGCTTGATGGTGTTTGCGACTGCACTTGACACAACTTTAAACGCTTTTGAAATGTTCCGTATTGACCTTAATGTCTTTATGTGCTTATTTCAGCTGTTCTTGCTATAATATGGACTTGGTATTTTACCAAATAGGGCTATCTTCCGTATACCACCCCTACCTTGTCACAACACAACTGATTGGCTCAAACGCATTTAAGAAGGAAATAAGTTAATTTGTGTAACTTAACAAGACACCTGTTAATTGAAATGCATTCCAGGTGACTACCTCATGAAGCTGGTTGATCACATCACACCAGAGAAGCTTTAGCCATTCAAACTTCCCCGCCAGTTCGTTGTGAACACTTTGGCCTATTTTATATCCAGCAAACAAGAGTAAGGTGCTTCTTTCCTCAAATATATATCATATGTCTAATTTGCATAAATATTGTGATTGGATGACAGCCGTGAGGATTATCGAATCAGAATCAAATCCTCTGTCCAAACTTTTGATTGTGACTGTATATTACCCTTAGTACTGTACATTTACTGTTAATTAATTCTGATCATTTCTAATCTACAATGTTTTGCTTTGGTTACGGTTATTTATTTGAATGAATTCAATATTATCCCTCCAGCCTTCCTGTTCTCATTGTCAGAGTGGACTCATTGTTTGCAGAGTGCACAGCCTATGCTACACTAGTGAGAAACTCATTTTGATTCCTTTAAATCCATTTACAAGTTCTGTCAATTTAGTCATTGTCTTTTGTTTGGATCGCTCCTGTCAATGTTGATTAACGACATGCAGGCATAGAAGTAGGCCTATAGGCTACCTTGCCTGCGGGAAAATGTAGACATATAAATGTGCTCATTTGGGAAATTATAGTATTTCTGATTGGCTTAACGCACCACCACTAATGACCTGTGGAGCTTCTTAAAGTAATGTTTTCTTCACCTCAAACTGCAAGCAAACAAAGTATTTTTACATCCATTGAGAATCACAATAGTTCCTCAATGTATTTGAAAAATCTTTCCAGCTCTCTCCCTTTCGATAACCACTCAGCGTGAAAGGGAAAAATGTCATGCTCTGATCCAGTGGAAACATCATAAAATAGACCTACCTGATTTACTTCTTATCAGTGCTTGACTTGGACTGATATGTTCTGGTACTCATTTTGGGTGCTGGTACTGTTTATATTTAGGTGCAGGAGTTCCACAATACTTTTGAGCTAATATTCTATACGAGAAACAGGAGCTCAAGCAGTAGAACATTTTGGGTTGCCTGTACTCCGCTCCGGGTTAGCTCTTGCCGAAGTCAAGCACTGCTTCTCATCCTTTGCGCAAATAGCCTACATCTGTGTCTGTCCCGTGCTCATTGGTGCAGGAACCTCTGAGGGCCAAGAATATTGGATACAATGTTGGAAGTTCACTAGCACCAGCTTTAGGCCTGAGCAAGTTAATAGTTGGTACAATGTTTCAAGTTGCAGACAGGCCATGTGTAGCCAGTGTGATTTATAGGATATTCATTTTAATCAGGATATTTTCTACCTGCAGGCTGCAATGTTTTTATTTGTTGGCTTTATGTAGGCTATTTTTACCTAGTTGACAATGGAAGTTACTTTTTAGGTTATCATTTTCATTTAGATTTGGATAAAAATGTTATTAACCACATGACAATGCTTTTGTGATACGGAGACGTTACTATAAATTAAATGAAAATGTGCATATGAAAACCATAACTGGCACGCAGATAGGTAGAAATGGGAAGATAAATTGGCATTCCAACTGAGAAAAGTTGTTGACTCCTTGTGTAGCCTATTACCGGCAACTTCAGGAGAGTAATGGCAGAATCTACGAAAGCCAGCGGGAGGAGAATAGTTGGGTCAGGTTATGTTTTTTTTCCTTCTGGTTATCTAGATCTCTGGTGCCCTCTTGAGGCATCAGACTAAGCTTTAAGCATCAGACAACTCTATGCATATAGTTCATTTTATTTATAATTTATTACACTTAGGGTGTCTATAAATGGAAAAATACACTTTTGAGCAGTCGATTGGTCGAAAGAACCATTTATTTTTATTTTTTGTCGGACAGCCCTATTGTGGTTGAAATGGAATGTGTATGGGTGTGTTTATAGCCTAGCTGTGAATTTTTATTGTTTGTGTGTTCCTGTCTATGGTAAAACATTTTTGAATTGTCAATATTAGACCCCACGGGCCTAGAGGAAACAAAGGGTTTTGAAAATAATTTACTTTTTTAAATATTACTACCATGTGACTAAGAATACAGTAAGGAATCATTTTCTACATAGTCAAGTACAGATTAAATCTAGGCTACATCATAATATGGTAACGGTGTGCTAATATTTATTTATTTTACCGTTATTTTACATTCTCATTTACAGCAACGACTTGGGGAATAGTTACAGGGGAGAGGAGGGGGATGAATGAGCCAATTGTAAGCTGGGGATGATTAGTTGACCGTGATGGTATGAGGGACAGCTTGGGAATTTAGCCAGGACACCGGGGTTAACACCCCTACTCTTACGATAAGTGCCATGGGATCTTTAATGACCTCAGAGAGTCAGGACACCCGTTTAATGTCCCATCCGAAAGACAGCACCCTACACAGGGCAGTGTCCCCAATCACTGCCCTGGGGCATTGGGATATTTTTTAGACCAGAGGAAAGAGTGCCTCCTACTGGCCCTCCAATACCACTTCCAACAGCATCTGGTCTCCCATCCAGGGACTGACCAGGACCAACCTTGCTTAGCTTCAGAAGCAAGCCAGCAGTGGGATGCAGGGTGGCAATTAAAATGAGAAAGCTGAATGTGGAAAGGGATTGGCCCATATTTAGGCTAGCAGTACAGCTGGATAGCCCAATAACCAAAGCTGTTATTATTAGGCCTCTAGTTGCACTGCTAGGCTACACTAGCTACCATGTACTAACTGACAGGGCCTTAGCCAAAGTCATTGTGCTTTCAATGTGGCCATAGAACAGTTTGAGTTCAGCAAAGAATATATCATGGGATCTCTTTTATTTAATGGGATTTATTTTTATTCTCTTTCCAGTTTGGCTAAAGTAACATTATTTCTACATGGTCATTCATCAGGCATGTTTACAGGTAAAGTGACTCACAAGTGACTTACTGTCATATAGGCCTACAGTGTCCATTAGTAGCCTGTGTGACCCTTGTGGGAATTGAACTCGCAAACTTGGTTTTTGCGACAGTCAGCACCATCTTCCAATCAAGTAAGTAGTGCTGAGCCTGAGTGGTGCAAGTGATAGCTGTTGTCTCCAAGGCCAAGTGGTGAGTCATGGTTTGGCATCAGAGGGTCAGGGTCAAAGTGTGGTTGAGTCAATGTCCCACATCACATGAGGTATTTGTGTGAGGAGGACTAATGGTTTCAGACACTTTGTTCTACAGTTATTGATTGAGTTACAGCTCAACTCTCAAGAGAAAAGGCAACAAGCCAGGGCCTAGGCTACCCAGCACCGGCCACCAATCACTTAACAAAGGTTTCTGCCAAGACTAAATAGCCTCTTATACATAGCATATACAGTGCATCTGGAAAGTATTCAGACCCCTTGACTTTTTCCACATTTTGTTACGTTGCAGCCTTATTCTAAAACGGATTAAATAGTTTTTTCTCCTCATCAATTTACACACAATACCCCATAAAGACAAAGCAAAAATAGTTTTTTATAAACTTGGTTAAATCACATTTACATAATTATTCAGACGCTTCACTCAGTACCTTGTTGAAGCACCTTTGACAGCGATTACAGCGTTGAGTCTTCTTAGGTATTTGGGGAGTTTCGCCCTATGGGACTCCCAATCATGGACCGTTGTGATACAGCCTGGAATCTAACCAGGTCCTGTAGTGATTCCTCTAGCACTGAGATGCAGTGCATTAGACCACTGCGCCACTCGGGAGCAGCGGTGGGTAATTTAATTAATGTTAATACTAATAATAATATATGGGTAAATCCATTTTAATTCAATCACTTTTTGACATCACCCCTTTTTGATTTGAATTTAACCTTCCATGCATATTTGCCCGTTGTAGAAGTGCTCAGAAAGGGTCTTTTTGGACCTGAATGACAAAACATTTGAGATAAAGGTGCTCAACGTTGACCCATTTTGCATACCCCGCCAACCCCCCCCCCCCCCCCATCTATCTATAAGCTTTTAAATTATCAAACTCAACCTTTTATCTATTCCAGTGATGAAGACATGGATGTCTCATGGTTTGGCGGGATATGCAGGTCATCTTTGAGCACCTTTGTCTCCTGAATGTTTTGACATTCAGGTCCAAAAAGGCACTTTCTGACCACTTCTTCCACGGGCAAAAGTATGGAAAGTAGGGTTGACCTCAATTTAGTCGACTGCTCAATTTAATTGACAACAGCAGGCATAGAATTTGATTAACGACATGCAGGCATAGAGGTAGGCCTATAGGCTACCTTGCCTGCGGGCAAATGTAGACATATAAAGGTGCCCATTTATGGAAATGATAGTATTTCTGATTGTCTTAACGTAACACCACTAATGACCTGTGGAGCTTCTTAAAGTAATGTTTTCTTCACCTCAAACTGCAAGCAAACAAAGTATTTTTACATCCATTGAGAATCACAATAGTTCCTCAATGTATTTGAAAAATCTTTCCAGCTCTCTTCCTTTCAATAACCACTCAGCGTGAAAGGGAAAAATGTCATGCTCTGATCCAGTGGAAACATCATAAAATAGACCTACCTGATTTACTTCTTATCAGAGCTTGATTTGGACTGAAATATGTTCTGGTACTTATTTTGGGTGCTGGTACTGTTTATATTTAGGTGCAGGAGCTCCACAATACTTTTGAGCTAATATTCTATAAGAGAAACAGGAGCTCAAGCAGTAGAACATTTGAGGTACCAGTACTCAACTCACTGGTGCAGTACACTCTGAGGGCCCAGAATATTTTACACAATGTTGCAAGTTTGCTAGCTTCGGGCCAGACCGAAGTTAATAGTTGATACAATGTTTCAAGTTTGGCTACACATGGTCTGTCTGTAACAATGTGATATGTAGGATATTTAGTTTAATCAGGATATTTTCTACCTGCAGGCTGCAATGTTTTTATTTGTTGACTTTATGTAGGCTATTTTTACATAGTTGGCAATGTAGTAACTTTTTGTTTGTACCATTTGGATAGAATTTTGATTAACCACATGACAATTATTTTGAGATGAAGACGTTATTATAAATTAAATTAAAATGTGCATATGAAGATAGGCAGATAACTGACTCCTCATGTAGCCTATTATCTGCAACTTCAGGAGTGTAATGGCAGGAGAATAGTTGGGTCAGGTTACGCTTTTTTTCTTTTGGTTATCTAGATCTCTGGCACCCTCTTGAGGCATTTGTCTTATTTCATCAAACAGTAAGCTTTAAGCATCAGACAAGCTCAGTGCATATAGTTGATTTTATTAAAACAATTAGGGTGTGTCTATGTAAAAATACACGTTTAAAAATAGACCAATAAATTGGTCGAAAGAACAGACTTTCGGTCGACTTATATTTTTTTAAGTTGGGGACAGACCTAATGGAAAGTTTTGTTTTAAGTCATAGGGGATGCTGTCAAAGTGATTGAATTCAAATGCCATTCAGAAGACGCTTTTATCAGAAGCGACGTAGTAATGTGTGCATACATTTTTTGCATGAGTGGCCCTGGGAATCGAACCCACAATTCTGCCGTTGCAGTCGCCTTGCTCTACCAACTGAGCCATTCAGGTCCACAATGTAATCAGTAAACAGTGTACGGTTATTCTCCTTTCTAGTCACGTGATGTGCCCGCATGAGGAAGTACCTACCATGCAATTGGAGGTTGCTCTGAATGTTTGTACAGTACTCTGAACCATTTCCCTTCTCTCCCTCACAGAAAAGGACCTGAACACAAAATGTATTGTGGATATGGAAGGCAACCAGACCATCCTGCATCCAGGCGGAGGAAACCTGGGCAAAGGAGACTCCAGGTGTGTGTGTGTGTGTGTGTGTGTGTGTGCGTGCGTGCACCCACCCATGGGACTCAGTTTCAGTTGTTGAGAGTGGGTGTCCAGTGATTTGGAGAGTGTCACATGACTGTTTGCGTGTCGATAGTCAGTCTGTCTATATCACCTGCTGAGTGCACAATGATTTGGGTCAGGAAGATGGTTTGAGCAGGTCTATGTGTGAGAGCTTGTGTGTGTCACTCGACGGCCCATTCCTCTCTCCCAGGCTGCCTGCTGCTCCTCTCCTCATTCTGCCTGTGTTGGGGCATAACTCTCCTCCGGCTGACTTCTTCTCTGTTTCTCAACCCTTTCGTTGCCCCGACAACGCGGGGGGAGGTCACGCGGGTCGATACCAGGCGACCACGGAACCCCCTCTTACTTTTGGAGAAGCTAGGGAGCGAGGGACATTAAAAAAAAGGGAAGAGAGAGCGAAAGAAGAAGCGCACGTTTGCTTTAGCATCTGTCGGCCATAAAGATCCTCTACTGGCTTTTATGGGGTTAAACAAGGGATGCGCTATCATTTTTCTCTGCCTTCTTTTCTTCCTGTCTTTTTCCATCTGGGAGACAATGGGGCGAGAGGTGGTGGGGGGGTTGCGACGAACAGGTTTCAAACTTGGAGAAAGACTGAGCTGGCTGCTCCCCATCACACTCCAGACACTTAAACGGTGGAGCTGGGTTCATGTTGTGGGCCCTGCTGCGGAGACTCATCCTGGGATGGAGAGATGAATGCTAAAGAGAGGCCCTCCTCACTCCTATAGAGCCTCTACTGATTCTCATGGCACCAAATGCCTTCCTATGGCCCCAGTTCACACGACTGTCTGCAGTATACATAGCTCAGTGTTGTGCCCAGTTTATTTAGGACAGAGGGACCTCTCCCACTCCCATAGGCTTTCATTGCCATAGGGCCCCAGATGCCTCCTATGGCCCCAGTTCACATGACTGCAGTATGAGTGTATCTGTGTCTGTGGTGGTGGAGGGGGGTCCCACTCCCCATGAGCTCCAGGAGCAGACAGCGCTTCCACTAGAGTTCTCTCTGATGACGTAGGCCTAACCCAATCTGTATCTTTCCACACCCCTGTCCCTTTTCCTGCTCCCAGCATGTGGAGGGTGGGACGTTGTTGCCTGTCTTAACTGATCTCTCTCCATTGTGACTAGTGGAACATTGACCTTGCAATGTTTTGTCTCTTCTCCTGTGTCTTAAAGTTAATGGCCGATAAGGTGTTTTTCTCCCCTGTAGCAATAGTTACAAACAGGGATAGCCCTCTCTGTTAATCAATCAAATGTATTTATAAAACCATTTTTACATCATCAGATGTCACAACGTGCTTATACACAAACCCAGCCGCAGGCAGAACAGTTGAAACTGGAGCAGCTTCTGTGTTGCCTGATCGTGTATTGTGATTCATGAGTGGAAAATGATCATGTCTAATGAATGGTCAATAGGCCTACAGTACACGGTCTATTGTTGATACCCTGGCTGAGGCTGGGTGGGCCCGACAGCTGGCTCGCTCATATCCTTCCTGCTGCCATTAGTTTGCATAGTGACGAAAGGCTTTATTTGCATAAGTGTTGGAATGCAGTGTTGCCTTGTTCAGTCAGACTTGGGCTCAAACTCTCAACATGTCATTTCATATTATATGTGGTGGCCAATATACCATGGCTAAGGTCTGTTCATAGTCACGACGCAACGCGGAGTGGATACATCCCTTAGCCATGGTATATTGGCCATATATCACAAACACCTGAGGTGCTTTATTGCTGTTATAAACTGGTTACCAACGTAATTAGAGCAGTAAAAATGTATGTTTTGTCATACCCGTGGTATACTGTCTGATATACCGCAGCTGTCAGCCAATCAGCATTCAGGTCTCGAACCACCCAGTTTATTATATTGACAAGTTGTTTATTACACATAGGAAATGCGTAGCTGTGAATGGAAAAAACACATAGAGGTAGCCAACACAATGATGCCTCCATCTGAAGTGTTGTTCAAACAAGTCCTCTTTTTAATTGCATGTAGTGTGATCCATATAAAAGCACAATGAAGCCACACTCATTTGACACGATTATAAACACAGTTGGTCGTTCCTGAGAGGGTAACCTTTAATGTGGTTGATGTCATATATTGTGGGCCAAGCCTTAAAGGCCCAGTCCACTGACCTGACCGCTCATCGCTGACCTCTGCTTGTTATTCAGAGTAGTATTGTGATCAGACACCCATCAGACACCCATGGCATAATCACTCATTCGAATGTGTGTGTTCTGCTGAAGCAGTGCGATTGCTAATTACAGGGATGCAAATAGGTCATTATTCAGTGATATTCTCAGTTTTGATCGCAAAATAGGTCATCCAAGTTAATCGTGTAGATAGCCGTTACCAGCCATTAGGCTACTACCTTCTCTTCATCTGTTATTTCTGCTCATCTCCATCAGTTAATAAATGTTATTTAGCCCTGATGGTGAGCTGGGGTGTGCAGACAGTGGTGTAAAGTACTTAAGTAAAGATACCCCCCCAAACTACTTTCAAGTATCTGTACTGTACTTTACTATTAATATTTTTTACAACTTTTACATTTACTTCACTACATTCCTAAAGAAAATAATGAACTTTTTTACTCCATACATTTTCCCTGACACCCAAAAGTAGTCTTTACATTTTGAATGCTTAACATGACAGGAAAATTCTCCAATTCACGCACTTATCAAGAGAACATCCCTACTGCCTCTGATCTGGTGGACTCACTGAACACATGCTTTGTTAGTAAATTATGTCTGAATGTTGTGTACTCCTGGCTAGCTGTACATGTTTTAAACAAGAAAATTATGCTGTCTGGTTTGCTTATTATAAGGAATGAATATAACTTTTTTAGACTTTTAGTCAAGTATTATTTTACTGTGTGACTTGAGTCATTTTCTATTAAGGTATCTTTACTTTTACTCAAGTATGACAATTGGGTACTTTTTACACCCCTGGCAGACAGTGATGGGGTTTCTGTTACAATTTATTTAATTATTGCAGCGACTCATTTCGCATGTAAGAGCAAGCAGGCCAGTCTGACTAGGCTTTGCTGTCGTATAGGAAAAACTGAGCACAGTGACAGTCATGGGCTCAAACCCCTGTCTACCGCCAATTGGCGCACATGTGGGCCGTGAGTTTTTGGGAAAATGCAGATAATAATACTGAACAAAAAGACCCTGTGGTATCACGGTGCTACTCCTGATACTTGGCCTGGTATCAATCACACCGTTAGAAAAATTTCCTATTGTGACAATGCGCAAATTTACCCCCCCCCCCTTTTTTTGGGCCATCAAATTTTATTTGTCACATGCGCCGAATAGAACAGGTGTAGACCTTACTGTGAAACGCTTACTTACAAGCCCTTAACCAACAATGCAGTTTTAAGAAAATAATTACTAAATAAACTAAAGTAAAAAAATAAGAGTAACAATAATGAGACTATATACGGAGTACCGTTACCGAGTCAATGTGCGGGGGTACAGGTTAGTCAAGGTAATTTAGGTAATATGTAGGTAAGGGTAAAGTAACTGTATAGATAATTGTAAAAAAAAAAGGGGGGGGGGGGTCAATTCAAATAATCCTGGGTAGCCAGTTGATTAGCTGTTCAGCAGTCTTATGGCTTAGAGGTAGAAGCTGTTAAGAAGCCTTTTGGACCTAGACCTGGCACTCCGGTATCAATTGCTTTGTGGAACCAGAAAGAACAGTCTATGACTTGGGGGACACCGCAATTTTTAGGGCCTTCCTCTGACACCGCCTGGTATGGAGTTCCTGGATGGCAGGAAGCTTTGCCCCAGTGATGTACTGGGCCATACGCACTACCCTCTGTAGCGCCTTGCTGAGCAGTTGCCATACCAGCCGGTGATGTAACCAGTCAGGATGCTCTTGATGGTGCAGCTGTAACATGGACCATGATAGTTTATTGCAGCTTGAAGCTCTCAACCTGCTCCACTACAGCCCCGTCGATGAGAATGGGGGTGTGCTCGGCCTTTTGAGGTCACTATGGTGTTGAACGCTGAGCTGTAGTCAATGAAAAGCATTCTCACGTAGGTGTTCCTTTTGTCCAGGTGGGAAAGGGCGGTGTTGAGTGAGTGCAATCGAGATTGCATCATCTGTGGATATGTTGGGACTGTATGCAAATTGGAGTGGTCACCAGTTTGCATCCCTGTACTATTTAGGTCAATAGTACAGTAAGGAGCACAAGGGAGGGTGTCCCCTACCCCATCCTCCCTAACCCTTACCTGTAATAGTCTGTAGCCCAGCCTGAACCTTGTCCCTCTCCATACTCACCCTCCCTATGCCTTCCGCAACCATGGCATGCACAGTCACAGGAGAGGGGAGTGAGCGGCCAGCGTGCATCCACGCGGAAACTTATTTTTTTAAGTGACTGCAATCGTAACAGAGAGAACCAGAGAACGAACGAGGAAGGACGGGCGGGCGGGCGAGCACTCAGTCTCCTGACTGCCTCCCTCTGTCCTCTCATTGGCCGGTGGGCCGTATCGCGTGATCTGTAACTGGGTTATGGGGTGCAGGACGGGGCCCCTCACAGCCCTCTGGAGTCTGAAATCCCCCAACCCAGTGCTGCATCCCGGCCCCTGATTCGCTGTGACAGCTGTCAGTGTGGCGACCGTCAACCTCTGAGTGGGTTATGGCTGGGGGGCGGGAGGGTTCCCCTCTCCTTTATGGTGAAACTGGGCAAGAAAGACATCCAGTAACAATGCATTGGCGAGGGTTGGTTAGATTGAGCTGTGCTGTTGGCGAGGGTTGGGTAGATTGAGCTGTGCTGTTGGCGAGGGTTGGTTAGATTGAGCTGTGCTGTTGGCGAGGGTTGGTTAGATTGAGCTGTGCTGTTGGCGAGGGTTGGTTAGAGTGAGCTGTGCTGTTGGCGAGGGTTGGTTAGAGTGAGCTGTGCTGTTGGCGAGGGTTGGTTAGTGTGCTGTTGGCCAGGGTTGGTTAGAGTGTGCTGTTGGCCAGGGTTGGTTAGAGTGTGCTGTTGGCCAGGGTTGGTTAGAGTGTGTTGTTGGCCAGGGTTGGTTAGAGTGTGTTGTTGGCCAGGGTTGGTTAGAGTGTGCTGTTGGCCAGGGTTGGTTAGAGTGTGCTGTTGGCCAGGGTTGGTTAGATTGAGCTGTGCTGTTGGCGAGGGTTGGTTAGATTGAGCTGTGCTGTTGGCGAGGGTTGGTTAGATTGTGCTGTTGGCGAGGGTTGGTTAGATTGTGCTGTTGGCGAGGGTTGGTTAGAGTGTGCTGTTGGCGAGGGTTGGTTAGAGTGTGCTGTTGGCGAGGGTTGGTTAGATTGTGCTGTTGGCGAGGGTTGGTTAGAGTGTGCTGTGCTGTTTGGCTGCAGGGTTTATACTGACTCACTGCACTATACAGTGTTCACTAAGTTCTTGAAGAAATTGGGGGAAATTATGGGCTGGGCTGTGGGGTTTTCTCTCACTGTGTGTGTGTGTGTGTGTGTGTGTACACGAGACACGGCTCCTGGTCTTGGAGAGATGAGTATGATGGGAAAAGCCAGAGATAAAAGGAAGGGGGGTGGTGGAATGAGAGACAGAGGCATCATGATGGAAGGATAGAAGAGAGACAGAGGAATCGTGATGGAAGGATAGAAGAGACAGAGACATCGTGATGGAAGGATAGAAGAGACAGAGACATCGTGATGGAAGGATAGAAGAGACAGAGACATCGTGATGGAAGGATAGAAGAGACAGAGACATCGTGATGGAAGGATAGAAGAGACAGAGACATCGTGATGGAAGGATAGAAGAGACAGAGACATCGTGATGGAAGGATAGAAGAGACAGAGACATCATGATGGAAGACAGAGCAGACATGTTCAAAGCCTCTATGGGCCTAGAGGGTAAATCACACAGCCTATCTACTCTGTATTGGAGAATGGCACAAAAGTTTTACTTACTGGGGTGATATGCTATGTAGGCCTATATGTCTGTTCTATGTAGCCTACTGTCAGTTGGAGCTATTAGGGAAATAGGCTATGAAGGCTTATGTCA